>NW_022699685.1:656705-705257 GCF_011630105.1 Anneissia japonica | reverse complement strand
CTTCCTCTAGACTGCTACTGAGTTCGCATGAACATCACTAGGCCTAGACCCATTTTTTTAAAGATTAAAATATGTATTGTAATCGAAAATTTTATTGTCACTAGTACATAAAATACAAGTAAAATTCGTCTTCCCGATGCAAACAATTAGTATAAAATTAGATAATTGAAGGACATATAATAAAACAAAATAATAAACTTTAAAAAAATAAAATAAATAAAAATAAATAAAAAATAAATAAAATAGAGTAATAAAATATGATAATGCTGATAAATAATGATGTTGATGATAACGATTATGATGACAATAATGATAATGATGACGATGATGATGAGAAGATGATAACGATGATGAATCTTCAAGTTAACCTTTGACCGAGAAACAAGTAGGGAAAGAGGTCACACATGTTACAAGGTATCAACAACTCAAATGCCTGGGCGTGTGGTGTGGTGTTAAGTTTACACTTTCTATACGATACGTTTACGAATAGTGGTTGACTCGCGAGTGTAAAATGGTTCGTCCTACTTCGAGTAGTTGAAGTGAGATCATGATTGCCGAATAAAAAAAAATAAGATGGACAACAAAATGAAGGTATTTTCACTATCCTCGTTAGGTATAGCTAGGCCTAAAATAGTGTTTATTAAACTTGGCTAGTAGGAGGAGAGGAGGCGCCTAGCTAGCCTAGCCCAGCCAGGCTAGGCTAGCTAGGGCTTTCCCTAGTTACTAGTAAATAACTCAAATGACAGCAGTCAACCTCTCTAGCCGGGCTAGCTAGGCCTAGATAGCTATGACCTAATTAGCTTATAAGGCCTAGCTAGGCCTAGGCTAGCTATGGCGTCTAGTCCTACACTACACTTACACTTTCAGAGACTAGGTAGTAGGTCTAGTAATAGTAGAATAGTAGTAATGAGATGAATACAGCAGTGTATATATGGATGGCTGTTGACTGGTTGTGGTGACACTACTGGTGTGACTAGGCTTGGTAGGTCTACTACTTTGGTGGTCTATTTTTATAGGCACTGCAAGGCCATACTGTAAGGTATTTCATTTTGTGCGAATGATACATCAAAAACTAGCTCAAATTTGCACGGAAAAAATCACAAGAAAATGGAGTGCAGAATCGTAACTAGGCATACAGTAACTACATAATAAATTGGTTGTTAGAGTTAGGTCAAACCTATATTTTCAGAAAATCCGCGTGGAAGTCAGCCCGTATTTTCCAAATGTAGCAATCGAGCAGCAGCAGCATCGCTCACAGGGAGCGGCGTTGGATTCATCGGTCGGCAGCTGAACAACACAGTGTGTGCCCGGCTGTAGTCCCGGTTGGCTACGGGGTATATTTTCAAGGACTTGGTAGCACAAGTGTGGGAAATATCAGGGGAGTTGCAGCATTTATGGGGTATACTTGCAAAGATTTTGTAGCACAAGTGTGGGAAATAACCGGGGAGAAATTGCTAATTAAAGTTCCTGGCCTATTCTGTGTCAAAAGTGCCTGGCCTATTCTGTGTCAAAAGTGCCATGATTTTCCGCACAATGTTAGTGGGAATGGACCTTTCCGCTATGCTCCGCCCCTTGGATTTTGTTGCTAAGGCCCCACAAGATGGCAGTGTTAAAACATACGCGAACACGTGCGTTTGTGGGACAACACGTGTATTTGTAAGACGCGTGCGTATTCCTAGCGTTGTTGTGATTAGTCAGTTGTTAAGTTTGATTGACACTCCGGAAAGGTCTATTTCAAGCTAGACCGGGTGGTAAGCCCCTTGCTAAGCCTACCTTTAGTAGAGCCAAGAGATTGGGACCAGACAGAAATTAGAATGTTCTTCCACACTCCATCAGGAATCAAGATATCTTGCAAACAAACCTATCTCCAGGGGTCCCAAGTCTCCCGGAAATCGGGACGGCCTCCTGCAAGCAAGAATCTACTGGAAAATAACCCATCTCCCAAAAAATTCATAATTATTTGTATGTTTTTATAGTACTTCATTATCAATTGTCTAACGGAAGTTGGGGCCAATGGATATCATTATGTGCAGCAAAATAAAATTCAAATGGGTTAAGAAAGCTCATTTAATCAGATCTCCCGGAAAGGATTTTCTTCCCACTTGAGACCCTGTAATTCCCACAAATTCAGAATGACTGCATATGTTTACTACTGTGTTATACTTATTGTCTCTGAAATTCGCTGGCCGTAGGTATCACCTGGTCACTAGTATTACCATGTACAACAAAATGCAATCA
The DNA here is from genome assembly GCF_011630105.1 of Anneissia japonica. NCBI lineage: Eukaryota > Metazoa > Echinodermata > Crinoidea > Comatulida > Comatulidae > Anneissia > Anneissia japonica. Next base: position 703,019 of record NW_022699685.1, on the reverse strand, counting down.
AGATGTATATTAGAAAGCCTAATACCAGTTCTCTTGGAAGCATAGTACAGTAGCTTTCACCCAAATTAGATTGTTTACCGCAGTGATGGTTCATGTTTCCCCGACAGTGGGTCCAATGTTCCATGACGGAAGGCCAATTTCCATGACCAAAGCAAATGTGGGTGGGTGAGGAATATCCCAGAATTCCTTAGTGGGGGTTCCAGAGGCCAAGGACGAGGTCCCTAGAAACTCCAACTATTTAGGGACTTGAAATGCTTATTTTATCGATTTTAGAGTCTCACATTATGTAAAATTTACATCATCGTCATGAATCAATTTTAAACATCAAAAATTCTCTGTTTACCTAACATTTACTATAAAAATAAATACTTCCTATATGTTACCCTACCAGCCAAATTGTAGCAAGTTTACTAAAATAGAACTTTATTGGTTTAACCATGGATCTATATAGTAAGGTCCATGGTTTACAGGTAATTGGAAATGAAAGTATTTAATATAAACATCGGAAATTGTTTGAGTAGATGTTTTGTCCAATTCTTCTAAAAAAGCACTGTAGTAAATGACTTGGAAATGAAAATAACAGCTTTCGTTTTTATTAAACACACACTGGTAGATGAACCCATTCATAAATGAAAGCTGTGATTTACTAATACTTTGTGTAAATATTTGTAACAATCGTTCATTGTCTTCAGTGTGAAAATGTCTCCAGGCACTGAAGGGTATAATTGAGGGCAGTATACATTATTGTAACCAATGAAGGTCAATTGAGTAATATTATGGTTATGATTGTGTTCCTTAGTTTAGTGATACTATGGAATACTATACTATTATTCTAGTATCAATTTTGTCTATTGGTATACACACTATTTCTTTATATATATTGCTATCACTTACTATTGTTTTTCTAATAATATAAAGTGCAAATAAACAATATATAAGCACTAATAATTTGTTACAGATTAATATTTATTTTATTCATATTTTATTTTTGGTACTGTACAGTTTGCTGTCTGTACTCTATTTTAAAGTGTTTCATGTTTTACTTTTAACTAACTGCTGGCTAGATTTGCACATAACATGACTAATGAACTACCATAGAAAGGTTGATAAAAAAAATCTGGGTTCAATATTTTTAATAAAAAACTGTTTCATTTTTCAGTACAAAGAAATTGTCTTTTAGTTTAAATTTTTTACTTAGAATGAATTATTTATACCATAGGCTAATGGAAGCATTCGATTTAAGATTTCAAAAATATATGGTATAGTATGTTGGTATTCAGTACATATTGCATATTTCATCAATAAAATTTAATATACATGATAGTCCTGGTACAAACAGCACACAAAGAGTATTTACAATAGAGTATACATTAATAAACATATATAAAGGGTAAAATTTGTGTAAAACATTTTTCACAGTTTTTTAGGGGGAAAAAGAACAATTAATTTTCAGATTTAAAAATTGTCCAAAAGCTTTTTGCAACATAATTATTGATTGTTTGAAATGTTTTAAATTTAGTTGTTGGAGCTACTGTACATTACTGATGATGACAGTTTTAGGGAAACATGTATCGGTACATATTATTATTAGAAGTATACTGTATAATTCAATCTTCTATCTAGTAAATACTATCTTGATTTATATTGATTTATCATTAAATTACCTTATTTATAATACTTTTTAGATGGCAAAATATTATAACTCATCATTATTCCATATCCCTACTAAACAGAGAAAAAAAAGTGTAGATGTACAGTATAGTAATTAACATGTCCACTTGGTTTGTAATCATAATTTGGCCAATCAATCTAAAAGCATATTGACAGAACAAATGCAACATGATACTCTAAATATAGAAAGATTCATTATGAAATCGACCAATCATCTTACTCCAATTTATCTTCAACCATGTAAACATTTTATTAATAAAGGACTGGCAATTGTGATGATATCTCATTTGACAAATTGTATTTATATTAAATAATTCTTGCACTCAGCTAAGATTGCTATGGTTATATAGGTAGGTTTTGTGGCATTTTATAAATAATGATGATAGACCTGTCTTTGGTTTATTATTATGTCTCTTCTACTGTATGTCATGTACAACTTTGTAGCCACCAGCATTTTCATCTGCTGCAATTACGGTTGTAGTATACTAAGGACTCATTGTTGACACAGCCTATATTGGATAAATAATACATGTAGGTTTAACAAAGAATGGTTTTGTCAATATTCAATTGGTAGGCCTACAGTAGTATCAAGTGAATGTGTCATTTGTTCTGCGGTTAATAGCGTTAGATAATGTGTCTTTACTACACACAGTCAAAAATTTAGGGAAGTGGACATCAGCAGTGTTCAACAGTTGAGCTTGATGAGGTTTGATGTTCATTGTTGTTTTCACTATGTATATCTTAAGGAGCATTGTTCTTTTTCTAAAGCTCTGTCCATACTATTTAATTTTAGTGTTGTATGCCCATATATAGTCATGATGTGCCCATATATAGTTATGATGTGATCATATATAGTCATGATATGCCTATATATGGCCATGATGTGATGTCATCATGACTATTAGGCATGTCACATGTTTTTGTCTAATAAACTATGATAGTCTGTACAAGCTCTGTTCAAACTATTAAATTTTATGTGACAAAATGCATGTGATGTGTCCATATATGGGAATAATGATGTCATATTACAACCAAATATGGGCATATCTTATTTGTCACGTAAAGTTTAATAGTGTGGATACTTAAGGTTTGATGTTTTTTTTGTTAATATTTTATTTCTTACAGGATTACACTAGCTTGATTTGATGACTAAATAATTCAATCTAAGCAAGCTATATTTGAAACAAATTTTCACTCATTTAAATATTGTATACCCCGGGGAACAGTGAAATTACAGTATTCTGGTCTTGTGGTTTAATGTTCTGGCACAGAGTAAATTTGCTCATAGTATATTTTGGTAGGGGTTCTTAAGTGTGGTCTTCTTCACGTGCAAGTTTGTCTCGATTGTATTATATTTACAGTGGTGGCACCCAAGGATGTAAAGTCACCGACAAGAGGTCCAACCTCCATGACCGGAGGCCATCCCGACTTCAGTTCTATCATGGTTGGAGCAAATTTTTGAAATAATTGCTTCTTGAAGTAGTGTTCACTGACAGAATCATTGGCTTCTTGTCTGACAAGGTTCCAGGGTCCCCCGCCCTCCCAATTTATGGGCGTATGCTGGGGTTGCAGATATAACAACAAATTAGTTTTACTAAAGTGGGTTAAAATATTAAAGTGACTAATTACTTTTAGGTCGCATTCTGGGATTAGCTCAGCATTCTCATTTTTCGAAATCCCTTCTCCCCAGGCAGAAACCAACCTACACCTCTGCAAGGGGGCTTTAGGGTCTCCCGATGAGGGTTCTGTGACTCCTGCTAGAACCGCCACTGTAATATTATCAGTGCTGGATTCTTCAAATTTTTCATTGGTTTCAATTTGTTTAGTTTAATTATGATATTACTCAAAAGTATGCTGAGCTTTCATCAGCAGGGTCTACCTCTACAGATTTTAAGATGACACTGGTTTTATGTTTCTTTTGGGGAGTGATGTCTGCCGACTGCTGTCCAGTCTATTTCATTTTATCTATGTTCATAACGTACATTGTTGGCTTTATGTCTGGCATGACCTAAGCTTTATGAGGTCATCCTATTACTGTCAATATAAACTCAGCTGGTGAAAGGATATATAGCTCACACATGTGGGTTCTCATCACATCCTTGATTGCATCTAATTACCTTACCGACATCTTTCTCATTAGAACACAGGTTTCTCATACTGTACCTAGCTGTGGTAATCAACAGTCGAGTTTATAGTGAGATCAATAAAACCTTTGTCACATTATTCCCAGTCTGCCATGCATTTCAAATCATACTGGACTGGAAAACACAGCTCTAATATTAATTACTTGAACAGTTGACTGGCTTCATGTATGTATAGATTATTATGTTCATTGTGTTATTAATATTTAAGGCATGCTTGTTGATGATAAAGTTCACCTTTGTACAGTACGTTTATTGACAACTCTGCTTATGCTTTACCCTGTACCCCTCGCGATCTACAGTAGCAGCAATATTGTGTCTTCTGATGTAGAGGAATAAGTTCCTTCTTCGACTTGTACAGTATCTATGAGAACCATGAGCTAATACATTATTCTTGAACTGGTTTTGCCAATTGCCCTGATAACAGGCATAGGATTTGTAATTAATATCACTCCCTAATTCTAAACAAAGCAACTTTTTTTTAAAAAGTACAATGGTTGCTTAATCAGCTGCTTTCATTCTCTTTGTTTATGATTGTCAGTTTGTTCTTTGCAACATTTCTCTTTTAGAAAAACAAAATAAAAAAATTATTTTAAGAAAAACATTTAATGAGGTTGTTCCATCAAGCAAGGCACTCATCATTGAAGTTTTCTAAGTGGAGAAAATTCCTGCAATTTTCACTCAAAGTTGAACCCAGGACTTTGCGCTTTAAAGGTTACTGTCCTCACTAGTGTATCATGCATGGGCGTAAGCTGGGGGTGAGCATGCACCCCCCACCCCTCTTTAATTAATTTCCACCAAGTGAGTTAAAATACGAAAAGTGATCATTAAGTTTTTATTAGAATAGAACTTTAGTTCTGCTTTCTCAATTTTTGCACATCCCCTGTACCACATTCTCAATTTTGGCATCCCCTCCACCCCGACAGGATACAACCAGCCATACCGCCCCTGCCATACAGTATACAGTATCCCACAAAAAGATAAAATGTAGATGCTCACATGATTTAATGCCAATTTCGCATGATAGAATGATGTACCTAATAAAAGTAGGCATTTCTGTCATTGTTTGCAAACTGCATCTTTGCATGCTTCGACTAGATGTTTATTTCTTCTTCCCACCAGCAATGTACAATGTTTAATATTGAAATAAACATCATTTCTTCAATTGGTATGCTGACTTGAATTGTAACCTTTATCACTCAATTTTCATTTACTGCGCCTGTTGACATTTTTGAGTAACTCATCCAAAATTTTGAAGGGATATATCCTGTCTCTTATACACATCTAGATGTGTATAAGAGACAGGGATGAAACACGACTGTACTACCTGTTTTTTTCCGTATTCTCAGTGCCTCATGTAGGCTCTGTCTCTTATACACATCTAGATGTGTATAAGAGACAGGTATACAGTATCCCACAAAAAGATAAAATGTAGATGCTCACATGATTTAATGCCAATTTCGCATGATAGAATGATGTACCTAATAAAAGTAGGCATTTCTGTCATTGCTTGCAAACTGCATCTTTGCATGCTTCGACTAGATGTTTATTTCTTCTTCCCACCAGCAATGTACAATGTTTAATATTGAAATAAACATCATTTCTTCAATTGGTATGCTGACTTGAATTGTAACCTTTATCACTCAATTTTCATTTACTGCGTCTGTTGACATTTTTGAGTAACTCATCCAAAATTTTGAAGGGATATATCCTGCTGTAGAATTACCTCTTAATCATAATAATCCACTAAAAAAAATCCTTGAAGTACTTCACACATGTGATTAACATATCATTATATTTTTATTGCTAGCAGTTAAACATTAATTTTCCAATCAGATTTATCTTGGACCAATGGTTATTTAGTAACCAAGCAATTCTTTCCGATTCATTGATTTTGTTGTTTTCATGCTTTTCACACTGTCTATTCAACTCATCTGTGAACATACAGTTAATCTCCTAATGTACTTTATTTCTTCACCTAAGATGCATCTGATGATTCCTTGTTTAATGTATTACTGTAACTCTAACGTAGATAGCGTGCAAGGACAACCCATATTTGAAGATATTCTGTAATGAGTACATGTCTGAATCGTGATTGTGAGATTTTATCCTCATCGTGAATCATGCTGACAGCTTTTTTTTTGTTTCCATGGCATATTTTATGCTCAGTATTACTAGCTTTACGGTCAATTTTAGATGTGTACTGACAGCTCAAAGCTCCTACAAGCTTGCTTATTGCATATTTGGAATGTCGTGAGGTGGAACTCAGTACAATCTTTGCCAAGTTAACACCAAGGATTCATTTTCTTGTTTATTATGTTACTAATCTCTCGATCACATTAGTGAATGTGTTTCAGACGGAAGTCTGCTAAAGATGGAATTATTTGCAGCGATAGTGAATGGACTGTTTTGTTTACTAGATGTTTATATGTGAATGTCAATGTGTACTTCCTTGCCAGTATTTGACTTTGTGATTGGTCATTTTGAATGGTCAGCTATAGATAAGAAGAGATTACATTAGATTTTGCATCATAAAAATGATGGGTTTAATATTAAAGCAAATGTAATTTAATTTGTTGCAATGTGTGGATGAAACACGACTGTACTACCTGTTTTTTTCCGTATTCTCAGTGCCTCATGTAGGCTATTGAAGATACCATCGTACGGAGGGAATAGAGATGACACTTCGTTTTGATAACCTGTTGTTATCTGTTGGCCTCGAGCCGTTTATTTTACGCATGAGCCATAATCTTAAAATTGTAAAAAGGAAGATACGCCAGCCTCTGTGGCAGATTCATGGGGTAAGAAAGCTAATTGTTTTTCTTATACTTATTAAAGCTTGAGTTAGTATTGTATGTTGTTATTGCATGTTTTGATGTGTTCTGAATTCTGGTTGCAATCTTTTTTGGAGTCAAATATTTTTATACCTTTGTTTTAATTTCATATTCATATGCTGTAGTTCTTCTGGTATAGGATCCCTCCTCCCCCTCTAACACAAAATTTAGCCAATTTTTTGACTTATGCTCAGGAAATCCGCTTTTCAATCAAAATTTTCAGCACTATATGCTTAATTCAAAGCCAGTATTCAATATTTTTATGAGAATATGTAAAAGACATACCTTGGGCTTTTGCTGGAGGAAAGGCTGGTACGTTAAATTATGCATAAATTGGGGGTGGGACTATAACCGACGTGGATACCTTTGGAACTACGGTACATATCATTCTGGTTTTCTTTTCTTCGCATTTATTGTTCTTAAATTTATTAAATCTGCAGTCTTAGTTTCTCAAATGTGCTACATGTATTGATTGATTGCTACATGGGTTGATTGTAGCTCTAGAAAAACTACTTAGGGTTTAAGTAGTAGTCATTTTAAGGGTGGGCGGGTGATAAGATACTGATTTTAAGAATGGCCAAGGGGATTAATAAAGGTAGCTGAAGGTCGATAAAATTAGCTTTAGACTGGATGGAAAACTGCAAATGCACTGACCTCCGAAGTGTCGGGTTCTGTACTGTAGCAGTAAGTTACAACTATCCACATCATCCTATAACCAAAACCAGTGTAGCCCTAGTTCGAGTCTCTGTATTTTTGAGTGGTTTTTCATAACTATTTAGAATTATTATATTATTATTAGATTGTTTAATGCTTTTAGTATTATGAATTGAACAAGGCAGAATATTCCACTTATCATTACTAATCTCTTCTAAGTACATTCATGTAATGCTATTATTGTATGTCCAATTTTTTACATTTTGTGTATAAAAAAATAAAATAAAAATTACTGACGAATGGTGTTGTAGGAAACGATACTAATTTACAGTTAATTTACGGAAGTAGGATAAAATAGTGAATTAACGTCTTGAAACGAACATGCTTTCAGGCACGCAGTGTACATGCTCTTCAACTTTAATATTGCATGTTTTATGGCATTTTTAATCCAGGGGTTAGTTACTGTACATGTTTCAATTATCGATGCAAACGTGAATGATGGTCTGAGCACAGTGGCCTGAGTGGCATGATCGGAGTATATAAACAAATTGCAATAAAATTGAATAGCTTTAGGCGCTTGGAAGAAAAAGGAGAGCCAGAAAATACTGTACCATCATATAGCATAAATAAACCATAAGGTATCCGAACCGATGAAGGTAAAGTGATGATATTGAACAAAAGCTGTGGAACAGTGAGCATTGCTGGCCGTTCACAGGCATTTTTGGGCCTCAAAATGGAAGGTTTGTTGGCACTTAACTCACAGGTGAGCTCTCATAATACAGAACTGGCATACTTTTTTGCTCAATATACGCATAGTACTAAAATCAAATAAATTAGCTAAACATAAAAATAATAGAAAATGCCTGTTTAACAATAGTCAGTGGTAAAATTATCTTTAGACTTGGCCACCTTTAAAAACTGACCACTTTTCCTAGCCTTTATTATTCTTGTTCAGTTCAGGTATGTTAGTAGCTGACATTTACCTTGATTGCTCTCTGTACAGAGTTAGAAATTGCCTAAATTGTGGGACAATCAACTTGTCATTGATATACTGTACAGTAATTCATTATTATAAAAGGCAGGTTAATGAAGGGAAGATTGCCATTATGCTATATTATTTATAACACTACAAAAGCCAACTGATTCAAATTGATTATTTTGGAAGTTTGGCTAGAATTTAAGAATTCCTGACTTTTAGAATTGCAAATTTAGCCAGGAAAAATGCACTCGACATTAATCTGAACTAGACTTTATATAGTATTTTATATAGTAGCACCTTTTTCACGAATATTTGTATTCATAGGCACTTTACATAAGAATATGCAATACAAAATATAAATTTAGAAATATATGATATTACCATATACAAATTGATTAAACTGATTTAGAATATTTCTTGAGATTAGTTATTGAAATATTAATAATTAAAATGAGACAAGCTATATAAAATGTTATAAAATCATTAAACTCAAACCCAGACTTTATTATTAATACACAGGGCAATCAAGATTTTTTTTTCAACTGAAATTTTTAGTTTACTGGTATTAGAGAAAATTCCAATTAATTGTTCCAAGCTATGTGCGATGCAAGTAGATTACCCCACTGTTTTTATAAATGAACACATATGATGAGGGGATAACATTTCATGAAATCACACTGTGGTCACTTGGTTATAAAAAAAAAACAAAAAGAAAAACATTCCAAAAACCTGAATTGAACTTAAAATATAAGGAAACTGCATTTGATTTCATTTCATTTCTTTAGGCACGACGAGTGCCAAAGATACCGTATGCCAATCAGTGAACTTAATCACTATCCTACGTGGCATATCCATTAAACAACGGGACTGAATGGACCAGTACACCGGGGTGACCCACTATACTTCTCGAAGGATGTACTGGGTCCTTTAAAGTGCACACGAGCCAAATGCGTACACTGGGCCTATGGTTTATATAGACGAGTGAGCCGTTCGAACCAGCGCCGATATTATAGCTGAAGGTTACGGTACCCCTGACTTAACCGCTCCCCCAATCAACTTGCAGGGCTCATAAACAATGATATAGATATGATTTGATCATTTGAATACTGACCCTTGTTTGCACAGTACTTCCGGGTTAATAAATATCAGCCTAGTTTCCCCCAAATTGGTTTTTTTTTTTGCAGAATTCTCACCCATGAACTTCAAATTAACCAATCAAAAAAAGTTTTTTGTAAAGTTTTCTGCTTAAACACACCCTAAAAAAACTGCTCTGAACACGAAGGATGTACTGGGCAGAATTCTCACCCATGAACTTCAAATTAACCAATCAAAAAAAGTTTTTTGTAAAGTTTTCTGCTTAAACACACCCTAAAAAAACTGCTCTGAACACGGTCTACTTTCTGGCAATGTTCCACATACTCATGGTCTAATTAAAAACCTTCATGTTTAAACCTATTGAACCTGTTAAACCTAAACGTACAGCAGTGTAATGCATTCTTAAGGAATACTGTAATTGACTTTGAAAGATAATTCCACTATTGATTGAACAGTTGCTTGATTTAGTAAATTTATGTACGCTACAGTATGTGTGGGAGCTTTAGGCTTTTATGGTGTATTTTTCATTCTGTAGATCCAATTTGGAATGTGAGAGTGCTCTACAATGTAAAGGACATATTTACCTTATTCCCTGGTGGAATGAAGTATTCTATGTAAACATGTTTATTTGCAGTATTTTGTAAACTTCGAAACTACTGTATCCCTTGTAGCAATTATGGACAAAAAAAATTGTATCTAAAAAAAAAAATGTAAATAGAAGTAAGTTGTTAATCGTCCTTTCCCCACATCTTCCCAAAAATGATCAACAACTCTTTTTTTTTTACATCATTGCCTAATTGAAGTGTTTTTCATTTTGTAGTGAAAGATTGAAATATTTCTTGATACAGTATACTGATAGGAACGAATTCTCTGGACAATTCCAAATATTAAATTTTACTGTCTAGGGGCCTGTTCGAGCAAAAAACGCCAACCGTATTCCATTTATTTCACCGAGTAATCGCGCTGAGCACTCAGCGGGTGGTCGACCGTTTGAGCAAGTTTTAGCTCACGGTAAATACGTGTAACGAAACTACTCCGCAAGTTAATTTCAACTTATCCCATGGTAAACAACCCATTCTTTGTTTACTTGCTACTGCTGCTATAACCGGCCCACGTACACGCAGCACAGTGGAACGATAATGTAGCTCAATAACTTATAATGGCTGCTTTAAAATCTGTACATAGGCTAGTTTATTCAAGTTTATTTCTTCGAATATGGTAAATCTACAAATCGATCGCGTGACTATGCTACTAAATTTAGATTTCGTCGTGCATGTGTGAGGAGGCGAAGGAGAGCTGCAACCACGCCTGGGCCGTAACCTATTGAATTTCCTGCTGGGCTGTGGACATTTGGAAAAACATTTAAGGTTGATTTATCATCGCCTCCGGCTCCACGGTCATTCCATACACAATGTCCGAGCGGTTTTAGAAAGTTTATACCGGTGAATTAACTGGTAAATCGCACGGATATCTTTTCGCTCAATCGGGCCCTAGGGTATTTCATCCCAAATCACCTAATATAGGAGGTTCCTAGATCACCATCTCAATGTCGGTCACATAGTCTAAATTGCTACCTTCTAATTCCCCTCTAAATTCTATGCCCCATCCAATTTATTTACTAAAATGTTTTTATAATAACAATACAGTGTCTAAAAAGTATGTGATTTTCTATCAATTGATTTTACAAGGTAGCATGGTATTAGTATAAATAGCAGTAACTTACTGAAAACTGTAATATTGCACCTTTATATCCTACTGTTAGTCAGGGCTGGAAAAAGCACGACTGCACAAACAGCGGTTGGAGGAAACATCAGTGTCCCAGACGCATTTTGGGGGGAAAAATGATAGTAAACGGATAAAATTTGATGCTGGTGCATTTTATCGAGACAATTTTCATGGTGGGTGGCACAAACATTTTTTTTTCCAGGCCTGCCTATAGTATTGCTGCTGTATGATTCTTGAATTTTCTCTGCACTCTCTACTTCTTTTTTACAGTAAAAAATTGACATGATACTGCAACATGTATAATAAGATTTATAGTAAGATTTATTTCACTCAGAATTTAAAATTTAAATCAATTCATAGTATTTTTAAATTGTGATAATATTCAACAATCTCATTCTTAACTCGTGTGTTTATTGCAACGCTGTTGTTTTAGTTTTTTATACTACATTTCTCATTTTAAGGAATAATACTCCTTAAGCCGGGTAATCACTGCACCGGACGCTAAAGCCCAACACATCAAGTGGTCATCTCTAAACCACTGGTCTACAACAAAGTATATAAAATAACAAATTAACAAATGGCTTTTATTTTTATTATTCTAATTAGAGACCAAAACTGCTAAAAACCACAAAAACCCCAGTCCCAAAAGAGGTTTTTAATTGGAGGAACCTCTTTAGTAATAAATTCGAAGATATACTTTGTACAGTTTCAATTGTTAACAGGCTAAGACAGCAGAGCACATAGGCAGACCATAATTTTTTACCTCCATGCGCAGACCTATCCTTATTTGAGAAAGTAAATTCTTATCAAGTCACTAGACCTAAAGCTTATCCCGATTTTCTGTAGCATGAAGCAGATGAGAGTGTGATTCCTCCACCCATGGATGGGATGCTGGTCCACTGCAGTTTACTCCCACCAATTTGCTGGTACCCATTGATACAACTGGGTACACTGAAGCAATGTAGATAAAATACTTTGCTCAAGGACACAAACACACAGCATTAAAACCCTGGTCAGCCTTGAGGCTTGGAAACCAAACCATTCCCTCTACGCCAAAATGCTTCCACCAATTTTACTGATAGGCATTGCTTCATTAACTTGAAAGAGGAGATAAACACTTTGTAGCAGGAGGTGTGAACTTTGTTTATACACCATAAACCATATGGCACAGTTAGGTATTAATTTGTTATGGTGTGAACATTGGTTTATATACAGTAAACCATATGTGGCAAAGACAAGCCAAACCAGTCACTCGTCGCAAAAATTGATTTTGAGTTATTAATACAGTGTTAGAGAGTAAAATAATAGCTATAAAATGGTAAAAAAAATCATTCAAATCGGACTTTTCCTTGTGAAGTTACAAGTGTTTAAACATACAGCTGTTTAAAAAACAATATATGAGAAATCAGCCTTCAAAGTTTATGATTTCAGGCATTTCTCATGCAGAAACTATCATCAAATCCTTAAAAATTGTTGTTTTAACATTGAAAATGGGGAGAATAATAGCATAGAATGATGTATAGATATGTAAAGATTAGTTTAGTGCAATAAAATAGATTTTTTTAAAATTTGACATTTAAGCATGGTTTGGCCATTTTCTCTGAAACACGATTTGCGACGAGTGACTGGTTTGGCTTGTCTTTGCCACATATGACACTGGATCTGTAGGTCATGTCATACCCTGGACCAAATCCACTGTGTAAATTGTCAAATTTTACATTGGGGTGGGTGGGTGGTAATTGCCTATAAGCATGCTTACGGGACTGAATTTAAAGCCAGGCACTCACTTCCCCAGATGGTCGTAGGCCAACGCAATTCTATGAGGAACGCAAGGACATGACCCACGCACAACGGATCGTTTTATCTATGTTGCCCTCGGGAAGATAGACTACGGTTTCCACATCACATCATGGCGATAGATTTCACTATTCCCCTCATGAGCAGTCAATATTTGTATAATATTATAACATATTTTTAATAAATATATAAATTGGAGGTGGTCTTTAATTGGAGTGGTCTTTAATTGGAGTGGTCTTTAATCAGAGGGAGACCTGTATTATGCTGCAGAATCCTGTTTCATCCCTGACCTTAAGTAGATACATTAATTTTAATCTATACAATATACCAAAGAATACTACTGTATACTGTATACTAGCTGCTCATTTTATGTTAGTGATTACTGGTGGTGAAATTGCATTTTTAATCTCATTTATTGGTTTTGGTAGGGATGGGATCACATACTGTAGGCTACTACTATTAATCGTATATGGTATTAGAAAGTGCCATAACATTAAACACAGGCCTACCATACATAAAGAATGGCATAAAGCTAATATTTACAAGATGTTTTATCTATTGAGATTGCATTTTTCTATCGGCCCATCTTCTATCCTTTATAAATGTATTCATGTCAATTGAGGGGTGGCTTGTTTTGTACTACCATAGGTCAATTACTGTATAGTTACACCATTTTAAGTTACGATTTACAAAACTGCTATTATCCTAATAAAATATACACAGAAATTCATCTAAAACTCATTTAGTAATAATGTATCTATATAGCCTGAATTATCTGATAAAAAATGCAAGTACATTAAATTTCAAATCAAATAGAAGTACAGTAGTAAAACAATATGGTGATGTGAATTGCCTTGACAACAGAAGTAGTTGTATTTTGTCTTGTAGAGTCTAATGTACCACTTACATTAATTGCTTAGACTAATATTATTCATCCTGTGCCGCACACAGTAGTATCCAAAATTAGATATGGTATCTAAGAAAATATTGTCTTTTCCCATGTCCTTAAATTAATTAAATTACATGCAAGGTATGGATTTTCCTTCAATTATTATTAATGCCACTTTATTAAACCTATAATCAAATTTCTGAAATTTGATTAAAGAAGATCATGTGTCATCAGCAAACTTGGTTTCTCTTAACATATTTTATTAATGTATTAAGCAGATTAATCTTATAAGTGGATTTGTATCTGTCCAATATATTCTTGAATAAATTTGAATATCAAATAGGGTTTCCAGTCCATATTTTTTTTAATGTTTTTTTTTATACAGATAGGCCTATACACTTGTAAATGTATAGTTTAAAATTGTCGTCTCCTGTCAGTTTGTATTTTCGTAAGACATTAATCTGAGGTTGTTTGGGATATCCTATTTACCAGTAAAAATATCTACGTAACTGGTAAAAATGTTGTGTTTGTAATATAATAATTTAAAAAAAAAACCAAAAAAAATGATTAGGCCTACAGTAGGTAGTCTAGTCTGGCCTTTTCCCAATGAAAGAACAATATTCAAGTCTATGCTGATGCTATGACTGTACAGTATTTATTTTTTTTTAAGTCATTAAACCCCATAGCTGAATTTTTACAAATTTACTAGTAAATAAGTTAAGTAGAAGAACATGGCTCAGTGTTAAAGAAATATACTTTAAAAATTGTATTGTTCAAAGTGTTTGATTCTTATTATGCAATTGTTGTTGGTTTGGAGTTATAACATTATAAATCAATTGTACTTGTTTTTAGGTGAAGACAGGATTGTTGAATTTGGTGAATGTATCAAAGCCTGCTGAATTAGTGCAAGTGCAGTTGTCCCTGGAAACGCTTACTGTTCAAAGAGAACAACTAGTGTACGTGGATGCAGTCAAACGTCTTGTAAGAATTTCAATCTCTCATCTTCTTTTCATTGATAAATTGTCTATAAACCTAAATTGCTCTGTAAGGTATTTATACATACAGTATGTTCTGAGACAAAAGCCAGCTGTACCGTAGTATCTACTCTATAAAGTACTTACACTATCTGTGCAGACCCGTATAACTAGGATTGTGGGTCGGTTACATATGAGAGCCAAGGGTCTATGGGTTGCCTAGGTTCCCTGGTGGGTACAGAGAATGAGCCCTAGTGGGGTCCAGATTTGAAGCCCCTAGAGCTGAAGCATTTTTAACTTATACAGATACAGTACATGTCTATCTACAGTGTCATGTATTTGTCAATTTCATGCTCTCAATTTCTCTATCAAAATTCATCTTTTTATAATATCTGTAATGTATTTATAATATATTTTCAGAGATGCTATGCTGTAAAGCTATAGTGGATTGAGATTAATAGGCCTATCTATTTGTATTTATCTATATACATATATAATATGTGTATAAAGCTATCTGTATTACTACAGTATACAATTTTTCAATGTTGCTATTTAAGCACTGCTATTATTTTTTTATATTGTGTTTACAGTTCTGCGCATCAAAGCTAATTTGAATATTATTTTATAATGTCTACATCTGCAATCTACCATATATCACTGCCTATTGATATCATTAGCAATTAAAGACAATATATAATAATCGTCATTAATCAATAGTAATTATAATCATCATAAAAACTAAAAACAAGTACAGGTATTTCATTAATATATAAAGCCTTGTTAATTATAATGGCTTAGCATACTAAAGGAATTTTTTTTACCATGACTAAGAAAAACTGTATTTGCATATCGTAATATTTATGTATTCATCAATTAGTTTATATTTATTACAGGCTAATGGTTCAGATATAGATTCTACCAGGGTAAGTATGATGCATATTCTCTTTTTACAAATATTTCAGAATAAAGACATCAAGATTTTTGTTAAAGTGAAAGCTAATTATATATTGCAGTGACATGTATAATCTAAAGAATGCAAGATAAAATTGTATATATCTACACTTACGTAGTGTCCAATCAAGACTCTCATTCATTG
The DNA here is from genome assembly GCF_011630105.1 of Anneissia japonica. Lineage (NCBI taxonomy): Eukaryota > Metazoa > Echinodermata > Crinoidea > Comatulida > Comatulidae > Anneissia > Anneissia japonica. Next base: position 687,164 of record NW_022699685.1, on the reverse strand, counting down.
TAATTGCAGCAGTAGAGCTCAAATTGATTTAAGTAATACTGTAATGTTGCTCTGCATTTTATTGGATTTATTTCGAAATTCTTAATTACTTCAGTGTACAAAATCAGATAAGTAGAAATAACAACATTATAGAGAATTTCAGGATAACCTTTAAGCCGGTTACTTACTGTGTGCGACGACAAGGCGACGAAGAACGCACGCGAAGATGTGGACACAACGGACATCTTTTTAATGAGGATCCGTTCAGATTGCCACTGACAATTAGCATACGGCGTTGCGTCATCTATCGCTCGCCGGAAGCAAATGTGGATTCGTCGTGCGATGGTCGTATGACGAAGTGAGTGTCCGGCTTTAGACCAAATAAAATTATTTGCTAGTTTGACATCCCCTTCCTCTTAAAATTTTGGAGCTGCATGAATAAATGTACTATTTACAATTTTTCAAAAAAAAACCAAAAAAACCCCAATTATTTTTCCATGAAATATAAAAATAATTATAACATCAAATAGTTTTTGTAAAAGCCAAAATTTTGAAACATAAATGACTGAATACATTTCAAAGGTTCATTTTACTTCTTGTATATATAAAAAAAAATCAATTTTGGTTATAAACCAGTCTGTTTACCACTAGTATATAGAATAGTAAATAACAAATAGTAAATGCCCTCACCAAAAAATAATGTCAAATCCTGGATGTGAAAAACCAACAATTTTTTTAATAAGGCTTTAAGCACTGGTGCTTGGTTCCGAAGAGGTCCTAATTTTTTATTAAATACTGACAATTACTTTATTTTAGAATCTCAATATACATTTTTTCAAAGTTATTTTGTGCACTTTGTTTGAGGTGCATATACCTATGTTAAATCATAATTGTTTTGAAACATTTAGTGTTGTGCTAAAATTAAACCCTGTAGGCAGAACGCAGCATTTTATAATACAGTAATTGATAATTGTACGTTATTTCCAATTCAGGAACGTTTAGTTGTTGTTAAAAGACAGAAAATTGGCGGTCTCGGACTCAGTATCAAAGTAAGAGACTTATTTTTAATTATTTTATGAAAGATTCTTTCATGTTGAGCCAGTGGTAACAGAATAATTTTCTTACATGTGCATTTCGATTCCGATTAGCGGTCTTTTCCAACTGACTGAAGAACGAAACCCACTTTACATATTTACGGTCATGATGTCTATGGTCCGAAGACGTTTAGCGACCTTTTGAGATGTTACAAGGGCCCCACCACTTTGTATTTTTTTTTTTTTTTTTATAAAAGTTCATTATAAATGTATGTTTGTGATACCATACAAGCCATCATCCCTGTTCATGTTGTTCTTTTCTTTCTTCAAATCCAAATCGATTCTCTTACTTTTTCCTGTTAAGCTGAATCTTTTCTAAAGATTTTGTCTTCCCAAGAAAGAAAACCTTTTGTCTTCCCAAGAAGGAAACCTATTTGGCACTTGGAACCAGATGCATTTCTTTTTTCATCTTGTTTTATTCATGTGTTAAAAAGTTTTATTATTGTAACTTGATTGATAAGATGTTGTCTTCCAACCCCAAGTCTTAATCCCAGATCCTGAAAATTTGATATCTAAAATATTAACCAGTTGCACTTTTTCGGCTTCATAACAGAATTTATTTAATTTGTAAGTGTCATAGTGTCTTTTCATTCTCTAAACTGGCAGGTTTCCTGCATTTGAATGAGAAAGAAATAAAAACCAAACAAAGTTAAATTACCTATGGATTTAAGGAGAAATAGAATATGTTTAAGGTGGTTTAGGATTCAACCCCTGTAGTCATTATAAGTGTCTTGAGTTTGAAAATCAAGCTGTCGCGAGATAATGATAGGGTTGTCATAACAGCCGGTATACCTTCGGGACGTTGATGTAGAATTGATAATATCAGTTAAAATGGAACATCAGCATGTAGTAAGAGGTTTGCCTTACATCCAAATTCACTTTGTGCTGTCTCATTTACAGTACTTAGTCTGCCAATATTGCCCTATGAGATTTCATTGAGTGGGAGTTTGTGGCTCAAAGGACAGATATGTACTTGCAAAATATTGGGGTTTGAGTATGTGACTGAACACTTGTTTGCTTCCATGGGTCAAGCTACTTTATCAACATCTTTGCCTTACATCGGAATTCACTTTCTGCTGTCTTTTAGTCTGTAAAATTTATCCTATGAGAGGTCATTAAGTGAAAGTTTGTGGTTCACATCTTCACCCAGAATTATAAAGTGTGTATCAGTTAGGCTTGAATGCCAATAGTACATATTACAACAATCTTCAATATCATAGAGTGCTCCCTTGGTATAGTAGCGGAGTATCTGCTTTGTAGGAACATGTTGTGCAGCGTGTAAGATGTTGGACTTTCAATCTGAAGGTCCGGGGTTTGCTGTATTCTTTATGCAAGACACTTTACAGTATCTCTGCACTTGCCTCTCTTCTCCCAGGGTTATAAATGGGTACTTGGTTGGAGTTTCAGAATGTAATTAGTAGTGCTCATTACATGCATAACTAGGAAGCAGAAGAGGTTGCACGCTGTGTATAGTAGATTCTGCATCTAATGGCCAGGGAAAAAAGCACCTTTAGCAGATTTCCAGATACTGTATGTACACTATATAAATCCTATAAAATAAAATAAATAAATAGCCTATGTTCTCCGTTAAGAGTTTGACCCAATGAATGGGGTATTAATGTGAGGAGCAGAGGCATTTGCATTTATTTTTTAATCTATATTTTCAAGTTTCTAATTTAAGTTTCCAAAGTTAAGTTGAACTTATTATTACATTGATTTTTTTGATTTTTTTTTTTTAAGGGAGGTGCCGAACATAATATTCCAATTTTAGTTTCAAGGATTTTCAAAGGCCAAGCAGGTTGGTTGTTATTTTTAACTGTTAGAATAGAGAAATTGATTGATTTAATATTGGAAGTAGAGTTTATTGATAACTTTGGTGATTTCATTACCATGATGTTGATGATTATAATTTATGCAAAAATGATTTCCATGATATCGGTAATGTTGAGGTTCAAATAGGTGATGGTTATAATGTTAACAATGGCTGTGGGTAGGTGAGGGTCAACAGAGTGATGTTAAAGATGTTTTGATAATGAATGTGGTGGTCTTGATGGTAGCAGTTGTGGTGACGGTGATGTGGTGATAATATTAATGATGACCTGGTACTTTTTAGTGGTGGGTGTGATAAAGGTGGTTGTGGTGATAGTGGAAATTTTTTTTTATGGTTTTGTTTTTTTTATTTCATTTATTCATTTCGAAAAACAAACAACAAGATACAGAAACAACAGATACAGGATTTCCAACAGCGAACACAATGAAACTACAAAAAGGGTTGATGTGATGATGTTAATGATAAAATTATGATGATAATAAATAATTTTTATAACGACAACAATGATGGTAATAACGGTGGTATTATAATATTGATGATAATAAAATTATGAAATAATTTTGAATATTGTTATTTATAATAGTTTAATGAAATTCACAACATGTTATTACATTGCCTTTTAGATATCAAAAATAGTATGCATTTTTTGCATTCAACTTGCCATGCTGCTAACAAAATGCAATATGTTGTTATTGTATCACGCAATCTGTCTTAAATGCTTGATAACTGTTTAATTCTAATCCTAATTCCTAACTGAGATTTTCTGTGGCATTTACAGCGGATTGTAGTGGCAATTTATATGTTGGAGATGCTATTCTTAAGGTGAGTCCTTAAGTGTTACTGGCTTCTGCTCTTGTTTACATTAGTTTTAAATTTTTTTATTATATAGGCCTATATTTATTTTATTTTTCTGGATACATTATGATTTTTAGATTTTTCAATAATATCACAATGGAAATACTGTAGTATGTCTTAAAAATACATTCTTTTTAAAAGGTTGAGCAAACTTAAAATTGACAAATTTACTGAAAAGATTATATTGATATTGCCATATATTAATTCTCATCAACATTATCAACAGCATTGATCAAAATCATTATTATAATCAGCAGCATCAATGTCAACAGTATCAACAACATAACCATCGTAAATACTATTTAAAGGTCATAAAAATTATCAATAACTTTAACAGCATCATCATCACCATCATATCAACAGAATTTGTGTTCATTATCACCAGAATCAAAATCTTAATCACTGCATGAGCATCATACTCATTATCAACATCATCACAGGCCTTTAACCAGGGGGCTTGGAAGGTTCGGCCGAATGCGTGCTCCCCCCCCCCCCCTTGACTTGATAGTAGTATTTTATCATAACTTTGTTTTAAAGAAACACTTGTGAGTTAAACTTGGCCTACAGGAAACCTGCTTCCCAGGCCTGCAACGGTATTATTGTGTTTATCAAAAGAATCAGTAGTATGGAACCTGAATAAGCTGAAGCAATATGTTTATTATGCAATTAGTTTAAAATATAATTTTTTGTGCCCAAAAGGTTACAATTTGTACCGTACTTGACTACATTCAAATCTGTGTTTTAATTTTCCGAATAGAACTTTATGGTCACACGATAATAGCCGGTTGCTTGGTGAATTTCTGTAAAGGTCCTATTTTCAAGTACTGTATCTTCTATTAAGAATTCTATGGGTGTTGCAAATATTATACATTGATTTGTAACATCAGTACTATTGATTATTATTTAAATTTGATTATAGACCATCTTTAGTGATTGAGTTGTAGAATTAATTAGGCTACCCTGGCTATTGGACATTAAGCTAGTATTGATTAAGTGATAAACTCAAAATCAGAAGGAAAACCAATGTACTGTGATTTGTGATGATATTTTAGAAAATAATAATAATAATAATAATAATAATAATAATAATAATAATAATAATAATAATAAATTTAGACACTGAAAATAGATCAGTTATTGGCAGCCACTGACTAGACAATCTAGTTGGCATATTACTTCTCATGATCTTTATATTCTATTGTGAACATCTTATTTGACACAAATTAGTAATTATCTTATAAATTTTCTTACTAATTAAACCATTTAATGAATAATGTGTAGTCCTTTCCTTAGATATAATAATAAACTAAAATGAACTAAACTTTCTCGTCACTGGCACACTCCTTAATGAAAAGTCCATCTAGAACAATCAATGTAAGAAAAAAAACAAAGCAGAGTGTAACAATGGATACTTAAACTAAAATTAAAATGCAGTTCAATCCTTTCCCTTTTTTCCTACCAGTTAGGCTGGTTTTACTTAACTTGCTGCCATGTAAAAAAAAATACTGTAATTTTTCTCTCAGACATTTTTTAAAAACACAGAATGCAAGCTCACGGCTCAACTGACATCCTGGTACATCGTAATTACCTGCTACACAACCTTGACAGCTACAATAATACTGTACATGACTGCCTGAGTTTCCATTGATATAGCCAAGTCTAACATAACCATTGATGATTAATCATTGGTGTTTCATCATTAATGATTGATCAATTTTTGTTGATAATTGACCATTTAAATGTTGACCATTGATGACTGACCCTTTAAAATTTGGCAATTGATGCTTGACCATTGATCAATTGATCATTCATGATTACTGTAATCATTGGTGATGGTCAGTTGATAGGTCATTGATGATGTGACCATTGAACATTAAATATTGGAAATTGACCATTGATAATTTGTCAGTGATTGAATGTTGATTTATTGATGATTGGTAATTGTTAATTGATTATTATTGATCGCATTGACTGACCATTTGGTATTCCAAGTAATTCACTAAATCTTAAATTGCTGTATTCTTATTTAATTAGCATTTGAATTTAATTAGATACCTACCTATAGTTTCTATTTTCTTTTTATTATCTAAATATTATTTATTTTTAGTTTATTAATCTATTCTTTCTTTATTCTGAAATACACTTTCAATACAATGTACTTGTTTCTAAAGTGGTTCAGTAAGATAAAAGTAACAAAACATATAATCAATAAATGTAACTTACCTAACATAAAACAAGAAATTTTCATTTACCGTCGGTAGATAATTGTATTGTGTGTTTTTTCCTATTATTTTGTTCTTTTTATAATTGCAAGCAGATAGATAGTTTATGTTTGTTTGTATAAAAAAATAAAATGTTGACAACCTTGAATTATTTAATTTCTTAACAGGTGAATGGATTGAGCATAGACAATGCTACACATGATGATGCTGTAAGTATGGGGTAACATAGTCACCCTTTTTCTTTTCCCACGCGCACGCACACACACACACACACACACACACATACCCACACCCCCACACACACACACCCACACACACACACACGCGCAATTATAAATATCAAAATACACTAGGGAGTTAAGAAATGCTACTGCTTTTAAATGCTACTTTTAAAAGTAGAATTTTCAAACATTTTTGTATATTCTGGCAAACGTTCATAGCCCAAGTGCAGGAAGTGAACATGTCGTAGAACAAAATAAGCTTCAAACGATACCATCAATCTTTAATGTTCCATGTGGTGACCCTTCCACGCACGTTCCCTAATTCATCATATCTACCTTCAGAAAACTAATTAAAACTTTTTCCCAGTAATGTGTTCACCTAATCACTGGTTTGGATTCATTCTCTATAATGCTTTGATCTGTGTAAAAGCACTATATAAGAGAGAATTATTGTTGTTTTTGTGCTGTCATTATTGTTATACCTCTTCGCTCCACCCCTCTCCCATTACTCTTTTAATATGCTTAGTTAAAAAAAAAAATTACAGTGTTTAGATTTTTAAATTGTTAATCTTTTCCTTTTTGAAATCAGGTTACTCATGCTAATAAACCTTAATAAGAGTGTTTCTATTTTGATTTTGTTCATTTTTTTTTTCATAGGTAACTGCTTTGAAGAATGCTGGTGCTGAGGTACATTTGACTGTCCGTCATTTTAGGGCTGCAACACCTTATCTTCGTCAAGGAGGTGAGCTTTATCGATTCACTGATGGTTTTGAATATTGCCATGAAACTCTGCAACCAGTAATTTTGTTGATTTATATTTATTACCTTTAATAATGTAAAATAATGCGAATGAGACAGCTGTTCCATAAATTATTATTTTCATGTATGACCTGTCAGTTTCAAGCAAACCAACCTCAATCAGGCGATGTGTAAATTTCCTGTCATGTGACAAATTTGTAATGATGAATACTTCATGGCACTAAAAAAAATATATAAATAAGTGAGGTTTTCCCTCCCAATACCAGCGTACTGTTGCAAATTGGAAAACTGTGAATGTGGCCGTATTGTATACTTCAGTACAGAGAAGCCACAATACTTGTACACATAACTCTGGCAATAGTAAGTTGACTTTAGTAAATGACCCATCATTTGAGGAGAATAACAAAATATGTAGCCAAACCAATATATAAAAGCCAAACCAGTCACTCATCGCAAATCGTGTTTCAGAGATAATGGTCAAAACATGCTGGAATGTCAAAATTTTTGAAATTATTTTATTGCACTAAAACCTTTATATAATCATATTCGTCAGGCTATGCTGTTATTTTTCCCATTTTCAATGTTAAAACAACAATTTTAACGATTTTGGTGATGGTGTCATCATCTTTGAAGACTGATTTCTCAAATATTGTTCTTTAAACAGCTGTGTGTTTAAACGCTTGTAACTTCATAAGGAAATGTCAGATTTAAATGATTCTTTTACAATTTTATAGCTTGAATTTTACTCTTTAACTCTGTATTAATAACTAAAAATCGATTTGACTGGTTTTGCTTGTTTTCGCCACATTTTATTTTTTGGTCACTGATGCTGGTTTTGGAATGGTAAGCCTTAAGCCGGACACTCATTTGCTTCCGGTGGGCGATAGATGACGCAACACAGTCTGCTGATTGTCAGTGGCAATCTGAACGGATCCTCATTAAAAAGATGAACCGTTGGGTTTGCGTCTTCGCGTGCGTTCTTCATCGCGTTGCCATCGCGTCGCAGTCGCACGCAGTGAGTAACTTTCTTTAAATATTTATCCACACATACACGTTGGTATGAGAATATTTGAAGGTTGCAAAGATTTAAGTTGCGTTTTATGTATGCCTTCTTGTTATATTATATTTTTATAATTTTCTTGTCATCTTCAAATTTGACAGTGAAGAAGCCACCTGACATAGAAGAAGAGGATAGACTTGGACAGGCTAATGGAGATGCAAATTGGCAGGTAACCAAAACATTTTTTTTTTTATATATATATATATAAGAATGTATGTCTGATGAGCCAGAACAGTCATTTACTTTCTTCAATTTGACTTGTAAATGAACAGACTCAAGAATCATTACTTAATCCTTTTAAATCAGAATTGAATGCTATAATTAAATATTCTAAAGTTTATCTCAGACTGCATACCTTAAATTAATTCAAAAGTAATTGCTAAAACCTGATATGTTTTTATGTAACTTTAAAGAAATTCCAAATTAAATGTCGATAGAGAACAAATTCAATTTAATAATAATGCTAAAATATATTTAATGCTTGTGGGTATACCACGTAGATAGTTCTGAAAAGAGCTGTTGTTTTGTTGAGAATGTCTCTATGATGAGACATATAGGACATTCAGTTTTTTTCAGAACTATTTATATGGTCTACCGCAAGCAATTGATATATTATTACTTTGAATTGCAATCCTTCAAACAATAATATTGTAATATATTAATAGTACCATGCATAAATTACCAATTAATGAAACTTTGAGAATTGAAAAGCAATTAATAACTTATTTAATCTTTTTAAGTCAGAATTGAATGTTATAATTACAAGTCTCTCTTCAAATGTTTATCTCAGGCAGCATACCTTAAATTAATTTAAAACTAATTGCTAAATCCTGATGTATGTTTTTGTGCAACTTTGAAGAAACTCCAAAATGTGGATAGATAGAAAACAAATTAAATGTAATAATATTACTGTATTAATAATAATAGTACTAAGTATCATGCCTAAATGGCCAGCTTAATAAATAGTCTTTAATTTGGAGAATTTAAAATCAATTTGTAACCTACATGATTTTAAATCAACAAAGTTTATAGTGTACAATGTAATTCAATTAATGTCACTCACTTATAGTCCAGGTCACTTGCAGACAAGACAACCACAGATGCCCCTCCTAAGCCTCAGAAAACCTGGATAGACGCGTTCTCCATTCCTCTGTTCATGGCCCGTTTAACCCGAAGTCAACTGGGGTCTGATAGAGTCAGGTGAGGGGTCAATAAATGAATATTCATGAACTTGTCATTTCTTGCAACCTAGATTTGTATAGATTTAAATCTATTTTGATGTGTGTTTGTGTCAGGGAAATATCATAGGAGTGTTTCTTCCTACCTGACGTTATCGTACCGAATACTCCACCAAAATACATGCAAAGAAAATTGCAAGTGATTCAGGTGAGAATCGAACCCACAACCTCCAGATAACTAACCTGGTGTCATAGCCACTACAGAGCTGGTAGCTTGTAGTGACTAGTGTTGAATCCGATCCCCAAATAGCAGCAGGTACTGCAATGGTATTTCAATGTGTTTGCATCAGCAAAATATGATATGAGTGATTTTTTTGCCCTACCTGATAAGTTAGCGCGAATACTCAGTATCACTTAATTAACTCAAGTATTTTGGAACGTACTGAGTTATTCCGTACGATTAAACATCAGGTAGGGCAAAACATCACTCATTTACATATTTTTTTTAATATAGACTGGATATTAATCTAAAAAAAATTAAATTATATATTTGAAATCTTATAATTGGACAATTCAGTTTTGTTCAATTGAATTTCATTGAGTTTTTCATATTTTACAACTTTAAAAATAAGTCACAGGAAGGTCGACCTTCTGCAAAAGTTTAATTGAGAACTACTGTATATCCAATGATTACTGTGTTGAACTAATTATGTTTATTGTACATTTTGTGAATTGTAGGTCGAATGCATTTGAACTGTGCTCTATGGACAGTGCCAGTTCAGGTGTTTTTCAGTGTGAAGATGAGAGTGAGCTGCAGGACTGGTTGAGAACAATTTCAGCACACATTGCAACGCTAAATGCGCAATCAGTAAGGCCTATATTTGTACATTCTGTTTATAAATCAATCAGGGACTTTTTAGTATAGAGTAAATTTTTTGTATTATTAATCAATACCGTCTGTGTTGCGCTAAAAAATCTTGAAAAAAAATAATACTTCTAATTATTATTATTAGCTGTAATATTTAGTTATTCATAAACATACACAAAGTACAGTAAGCCTGTCTAATAATAATAATAATAATAACTCACATTTCTGTGGTCTCTCAGAAGCTAATCGGTTCAACTAATGATCTAAAACACTGGTTGTCTAGGTTAAGCTATGCAAATAACGGTTGCCTGCTGTTGTGTAAATTAGCCTCCATTGCTGGTACAGTATGGCATTTGCATTGGCATAGAGGATATATACGTAACAAATACTGTTCTTGTATTCATAGACCCAATTAATTTTATTTTAATCAGTTAATATTACCATAGTGAGTGGTCTGTCAGTCTGGGAAAAAAAAAACCTGTTTTTATTTGTCCATGAAATTTAATATCTTAATGCTTTAAAATAATGTATTTAATACTCTACTTGAATATTTGAGGTTTATCTATATTTCATGAGAGTTATCATTAACAGGGGATAGATAGGCAAACTGTTGCAACAAAATTCATGCCTCAACTTACGACGGTTTGATTTTATATAAATATTCAGATACTGTAATTCCAATTGGTTGGCTTATAATGATTGTAGAAAGCTCGCTGTAATTTTATATAAAACTGTGCTTGGTTTATTATCGATTATAAATTTCTACGGTCTGATTTCATGTTACTGTTTTATTGAACAAAAAATCCTAGTGCTTTAATAATGGAAGAAAATTTTTTCATTTCATTCAATTTCAATTTTTTCAGATGAAGATTTCAAATGATCTGTTGAAGCCTCATGACCAAGTGAGTATAATTGATGATTTCCATTGTTATATTGATTGATTAATCAAACTATTGTCTGTAGTTATTTATTGATAGATTGATTGAGTGATTTATTGATTGATTGATTGATTGCATATTAAAGTATTTAATAATTTCATTGGACCCAGTAATAGGTAAATATATGGTTCTTTTATGATGGTATAAAGTTACGGATAGACTTGACATTTTTGCCTGCTTCTACCGAGGCTTAGTCATAAGTGACGATATGAAGATGACGGCCCCCGCACATCCTGCTTGGGATATCCCAAGCGGTCTGCTGGTAAAGGTCACAGTCAGGGTTCATCGGAACCAACATCACAATGCTCTCGATCGTCATATCGTCACTTATGACTAAGCCTCGTTGGTCCTAAGCAGGTGAAACGTTAAGTCTGTCTGTAAGTTTATACCATCCTTACTTATACTTGATTTTTGGATCATCATAAAAGAACTATATATTACTGCATTGCATATTCATTGATTGTTTGAATATGCTCATTTGATTGATACATTTGTATAAATTATTTTAGGGATTGAATAGTAGTGATTGATTGGGTATCACTGGTTCATTAATGGATTGATTACTATTATTATATGTATAATTTTCTTTTTTTCCCTTTCAGATTATTCATATGGGTTGGGTGTCTGAGCGTCAGACCAATAACCAAAGTGTTATTTGGAAATACAAGTTTTTAGCTATCAGAGGTTCAGAATTACTGATCTTTGATACACCTCCAGTAAGTGCAAAATTTTAATATACCAAATACATGTATGCACATGTATAAGGCACTCTATATACATTTGATTCTTACAACTTGGGGAATATGAATAGGCATTTGGTAAGATATAGTAACATTGATTGTCTTTTTGCTGCACAACTAGCTAGGAACAGGTGGGGGAGGTTTTGTGTTGTGTATACTTATTCAATATGGATACAATATTCACTGGTAATAATGTTGTAAGAACTTTAATAAAAATTGTTGTTGTAGGCATCATTTTGGTGGTTATCCTTCATCAACCTCATGGCCATAGCAATAATGAATATTACTGCAACTATTGTAAAGTAATAATTTTTTTTTTCTCAGGTAAATACACATGAGTGGTTTAAACACGAAAGATGTTACAAGCTGTCAGAAATCTTGTCTAGAGTTTATAAGGTACTTTCTTGATTAAGTCTTGCATAATATGCTTACCGTATATACTCGCGTATAACAAGATTTAAGATAGCAAATTACGATTGAAAAACGGGGTCGTCCTATACGCGTGACATACAAATTTTAGATTTATTGAACCATGCTTGTCTGATATGCAGGTCGTCTGTAACACACACATTTACTACTGCAATGGAGCAACAATAATAGTATGAATGAATGCAATTTTAAGGACAAAGAAATAAGATTTTGATAAACATATAAAAACTCATAAATGGTATTATTTTGGAAGAAAATCTATGCATTGGCTCCGTTTTTAGCCAGCTAGATGCATTATATGCAGGTCGCCTATGAGTATATACATAATGTTTTGCTTGCACAAGGACGAAAGTTTACGATCTCTTATGAAAGTATTATATCCCCATTATTGAATGTCTGTTTTGATAGAATCTAGATCCTGTTGCCTGACAAATGATAATGTAATGAAAATGCAACTACTATTGCCTAACATTATGTCTGAATTAAGAATTTTAAAAACACATTTTGAGCTCTCTTTATAAGAAAAGTCCTATTTCGTTTTGTTTGTTCCTTATTTCTATATTTATATTATTTCACCAAAATGGCTACATAGGAAATTCGGCCCTCACAGAGGTCTGGTTTAAATAAAGTATAGAACATGCAAGTTATATTTGCCTATTCCATATCTCACATAGACCAAATTATCAGTGGCAGCATCAGCAGCAATCAAGGAAATCCTCACCCAACCCTCTGGACAAACATGTATGCCAATTTGAGGTCATTGGACTACAAAAATTATTAATCGTTGATTCGTCCAAAATAAAAAAGTTCCTGATATTGTGGTCTAAAGCATAACTTTCCCATCTTGTGTTTGAGTACACTTTGTGTACCAAAGGGCACTGTTTATGTTGAGCATGGAAACTAAAAGAATAAATTCTATACTTAAATTTTTCACAAAAATAAAAATGAGTAAATGTTGTCCACTCTGATTAACAGACGTAAAAATAATATTGTTCTGATATATTTTTACATAGATGATTAATATGTTGTATGCCCATACATATTCATGATGTGCCTATATATGGTTATGATGTGATGACATCATGACCATATTTAGGCATGTCACATGTTTTTGTCAAATATAATTTGATAAATGATAGTCCGTACATTGCTAAAGAATGTTCATAGTAAATAGTGGATAAATAGCTAAAAACCAACCAGTTTGAAGTTAATAACTTTTCATTGATCCTTTAAAGTGAGAAATTTAATTACTGTTATTGAATGTTTGAGGTTTCCCCAGATGTGCTATTGATTGATTTTATGGTGGTTATTTTTCAATTGTCTAAGCAATGTGAAAGTTAACTGTTAGTAGCAGTGGTTTACTTATATCAAACTATTATCATTACAATTTCTTGAACAGTTACTTATATGTTATTGTCTTATGTTTGTTTATTTTGTTGTTTTATCTTTGTCGAGTTCATACAGATTTTGTTTGTTTTCGCTATATATCCATATTTATGATATTATTATCATTATTGTTATTTATCTGTTATTTCAATTATTTTTAACTGTTCCTACCTTTTGAATGCTTTATTATTCTGAAGTCGATGACCGTATTTAAAAAAAAATTAACTTCCTTGTTTTGTTTTTTTCTGTTCCTGTAGGATGTGGAATTACTTGATGAACGTCCGTATTGCTTTGGAATAGAAGCGGGAGAGGAAAGCCATTACATGAGTACAGAGACAAGAAGCGAAATGGCCGTGTGGCATAGTGCAATCCACCAGGCAACTCACGCAGCTGTGATTAGACTTAGAGTATGTCGAGTCCGGTCTTTTTAGTAGGATGGTTGATTGGTGGTAATAGTGAAAATGGTTGTGGTTATCAAGCGGAATAGAAATGTAGCTTTGTGGTTAAGATGATTGGGTCATTGAGTTTAAACTTGTCAAACATGGTTTTATCACATGGGAAAAACAACTAAAGTATATTCCCAAAGCTTTCATAATGTTAATAATAATAATTAATAATAATAATAATAATAATAATGATAATATTCAATATTTTAGTACTATTCCAAATTATAATATATAATATTTGTCATCATTGTCATATTCATCATCACCTTTATCATCAGCATCATCATTGTCATCATCTTTAGTTGGGCAAGTCGAGTAGCCGAGCAGTAAGCCAGGGGCGCCACTAGCTACAACACTATTGGTGTTGGTTCCCACTACTCCTTGTCCGTGGTTCGGTTGGTAGAACCAAGCCTTCTCGAATAAGGACTTAAAATGGAGGTCCAGTGTATACATTTGGCTCGTGTGCACTTTAAAGAACTCATTGCATCTTTCGGAAGAGTAGGGGGTTACCCCGATGTTATGGTTTATTTCAGACCCTGTCATTGTGGAATGATGTGAACATGTAGCTACTATAAGCACTTCTTTACAGCTGCTAGGTAGTCATGGACCACAATCATCTTCATAATTATTATCATTATGTTCACCATTATAATCTTCATGATCATCATTATCATATAGTCATGTTAGTGATACACATACAGCAATATGATTCAAGATTAATAATTAAATATTTGTATGATCTTTACTTGAATAATATTGTTCTTTGATTATATTTTTATTAATATACTTAAATGTATAATAATACTGAAAATATTAGCACAAATTTACTTGTTTTCACAAACCAGTGACAATATACAGTACAAATGATTTTTTATTTATTTTACATTTTCTCCTTTTTTTTTTTACAGAATAAAACATATGGCTGCACTTGGAAGAGAAAAGTTGTTGGATTCACTCTTGACTTTGAAACAGGTTTTACATTATTTGATGCACAAAATAAGGTAAAAAGCAGTAAATAATTATTGTAATAATATTTTTTCCTGATCCCAGCTGGGTTAAAATGAGTAATTGCGACAGTTCGTTTGCTTCCACCGTCCTCACTCTAGCATTGCTGAAGATAAATGAGTAATTGCGACAGTTCGTTTGCTTCCACCGTCCTCACTCTACATTTGCTGAAGATAATAATTTTTGTAATATTTTTATCTCTCAGTGCCTGAAAATGATATGCAGTAAAGTAAGAAATTATCTCATATTGTTATGCTTTAGGCTGCATTATGGACATACAGATTTTCTCAGCTCAAAAGTTCATCAGATGATGGAGAATCCAAAGTCAAGCTGCATTTCTTTAATACAAATAAAAATGCAACAGAAATTCAGGTATGTTATATGGAGATGTGCCATTCTCAATTTCGTCTTGAAATTTAAAGCCTGTCCACACTATAAAATTGTATTTGACAAAACATGTGACATGCCTAAATATGACCATCGTGACATCACATCATGACTATATATGGGCACATCATGACTATATATGGGCACATCATGACTATATATGGGCACATCATGACTATATATTGGCACATCATGACTATATATTGGCACATCATGACTATATATGGGCACATCATGACAATATATGGGCACATCATGACTATATGGGCACATCATGACTATATATGGGCACATCATGACTGTATATGGGCACATCATGACTATATATGGGCACATCATGACAATATGGGCACATCATGACTATATATGGGCACATCATGACTATATATGGGCAGATCATGACTATATATGGACACATGTCAATGTGAAGCTACCAATAGTATATAGCACACACAGTTATGCCTCTTTCACACATTCACATTTTGTGTTGCGATGGAGCATGATTTTTAAAAGTTCTAAAATTGTGCTCTACCGTAGTGATTCATGCTCAAAAGGTTCAGGCTATCAGGATGCTGTCAAGATGTATTATGGCAGTAATGCAATAGTTTGACGACATTGTTACGAATTATAACGATAGAGTTACGACAACATTAAGATTTGTCACAACGTACTACGAATTACCCAGATTGTATTACAATGTCACTATGATTTTACAAAAGCAAAAGCATGATGTCAATATGATTTACCGAGACGCCTGTGTGATTTAACTAATCACATTACAGAAAAGGTGCAATTGACGAATATTTGGATCTTGTTGTCGTCACCATAGTTGTTGATATTTCACCATGTTCAAAAACCTGCAATATATGCAAGCTGCTGCTCTAGGTGTTGTGGCCTCTATGAATGTACGATACACCATCACAACAAAGACGATAACGATACGACACTCACATGATTTTTTTCACAGCTACGATTGAGCACATTTGTTTTTTTAACATTCAAAAAATTCCTGCTCCATCACAATGCATCAAGATCCAGTACAATGCACTACAATGAATTACTATTGACCACAACTTATTTAGTAATTTAGTACGACGCCACTGTGATTTTTGAAAAATTGAAAAATGATGCTCAATCGTAGCAAAAATTGTGAATGTCTGAAAGGGACATTATATGCAGCAGTCTTTTTCATCCTTTCCACATATAACAGGGGCTCTTTTTTTCAGGTTGAAGTACCCAAAACTGAAACTGCAATTTATTGATTTTTCTGAAAGGCCGAATGTACTCTATTCCAAATCTGTTTGGCAGATCTTAAGAATATCTAAATTCTAGTTGAAAAAATGAGCTTTAACCCAGTTTTACGCAAGCGAATTTACTCACACGAATCTGAAGAAATCGGAGTTCTGATTGGTTGTGCATTTTTTCACTTTGCAAAAAGTAGAAACAGTTCAAGCTACTGATTTCGCTGAAGCGAAAAACTACGATAGAAATTTGAATGTGCATGCTCAGTATTCGACGCTCTCGATTCGCGTGAATAAATTTGCATAGTGTAAGACCTGTCTCTTTGAGCCTAGATCTGTCTCTTATACACATCTAGATGTGTATAAGAGACAGTATATATATATATATATATATATATATGATTTATTTAAAACTAATTAGCAGGAATTAACATAAAAAAAACTTGTCCTTTGCTAGGTCATCAGGTTCTAACCTCACCCACCTGGCTCAAGTGGCTTCTGCCCTTACTAATTTAACCCAAAGTGCTGTTGAAGTGCTGAGCTATAACAACAATTTATTGTGGTTTGAATATAGCAAATAATAATAATATTACTGTACTCTCTTTATTTCCTCATTTTAGACAAAATAAAAGAGAAAAAAAAACACTACTTAGTCTCATACGTTTGTAAAATTTTAAAGGTTAAAAAAATAGTAGTTCTGTATCTTCTTGATATATACAGTATATTGATTGGAAGCCAAGAGTATAGAAACTATAGAGAGCACAGTACACTTGTTGTGAGCGTAAACAAACAATGCGCCCCTGTACGCATGAGAGGATTTCCGCTGTGTTCGGTTGTTATCCAGTAGTACACAGTTCTTTTTTATTATTATTATCTGTGTTCCACAAGAAACATTTCCTTCCTAGAGAATGATAGAATACTATTTTTACAAACTAATGCATTTTAATACCTTACACTTCCATGAGACAACCAAACACAGCCGCCCTAACCCTAACCCTACGGTGCATTTTGTAAATACGATGGCAATGTCACTGTATGTACACTGTATGTATGAACTCTTTAATTTCTATACTCTTAAAAGCAAGGGGTAAATTTTTATTTCTAGTCTGGACTCGCCTATCTGCCTAGTCCACGTTTATTTACTCATAGTATTATGCAGAAATTTTTTTATTCCTAATTTGGAATACTTTTTTTTATATAACAGGAAATTGAATGTCCAAACCTAAGGAAATTACTGCATTGTATGCATGCTTTCATCTCTGCTAAGCTAGCCAGCCTTGACCCAGTGTTCATGAAAAGTGCTTCAGATATTCAACGATAGCATTGATAGATAGGATCAACAATTAAGTATGAAGGTACTGGTTTTCACATTCTGGTTTTCAACATTTACTTTAACTCTTAGATATTTGATAGAAATATATAATTTAAATCACATTTTATTTTAGTTTCAATGATAATGAATTATTTTAAAACCCTTGATGTTAAAGCCATGGGCGTCGATCGGTGGGGACGGGGAAACGTTCCGCCCACTTTTCAAAGTAGGGGGACATCCTGTCAATTGTTCCCCACTTTTCACCAATCTTCTATAGTTGAAACCCCACTTTTGAAAGCGAGTGGAAAGAACAACAATTACGAATGCCTGTCATGAATTTTGTCTATTCACTTGTGCTCTGTTCCAAGTGCGGTGCGTATTTCCAGACCAATATTGAGTAAAAACGCAATTATTTGTACATTTTGTAACCATCTCCCATCGATTTTATGGGTGCAATGGTTATCAGAGGCTAAATTTATTAAACAGTGATTTTATACAGCCTTTGACACGGATAGGTCTGCAGCCCTCAAAATTAGGAAAAAATTATGTCGGCAAAAAAAAAAATGAAAATCATCGGCGCTATAAAATTTTACAGCAGTTTTTAGTTTCAGCCTACAGCCCTGAAATCAACCCATGCTGACCTGTTGTGGCAGTGATGGATGTCTTCAAGTCACCCAGTTAAGCTGGAAAGCCTAGCCTACGTACTGATGTTCAAATCACAACTAATTATTGAAAAAAATTTTGAAAAATGTTTTTATAATGACGAATAAAATGATACTACAAACCGAACAAACAGTTAATAACTAATAGTAATAAACGATTTTCCAGACGAAATAACGCAATAATCATCGCTGTCTGTACAACACTCTGTGAATGAACTGTCGCGACGGTTACGACGCACTGCTAGCTCAGTCCCAATAACGTTGCCATATAGGGATTATCTATTAATTAAATGACACACCGGTAGGCTGGAACGTTAATGTTAGATAAATTGAAAGTTACGTCTTAATATTGTTTATAAAGTGCATTATCTCCTTGCCATGTCTTAAAAATCGATTGCAATCAACCTGAAATGAAGATGGAACCCAAAGCAAGTTTCTATAACGGCTGACTCTTTTTCAGTAGACGTTTAATTCGGATTTGGACGTCATAGATTCATCAGTGTAAATTACAAATGATAGCTTCACTCATTCCTCAAAAACATGTTGCTAATTACAGAGAAAATTTGTAGAAAATGACATTGAAATTTTTAAGATTTGACTGTAAAACAAAACCACGAGGGTTTCTTATTTGTTTTATTTAATCTGTTTAATTAAAAATTAATCTGTTTACACTGAACTTGTTCCTGTCTTGCAAGCTGTCACACACTACGAAACGTCATCACAGCCAAGCACATTTTGCCCATCGATCATGACCCCACGAAAAAAATTAACCAATTAGCGGGCAGAGTTTAGGATGCACAAAGAATGTGTTGTTTAGAAAAATGTCTGACTGAAAATGGATGTAAAAACAATATAAAAGCATGAAATATACAATCCAGTTTGATTTTATTCACATTTTACTCATAATACAACATAAAAGACATTAAATAACTTGATTTCATTAAGAATAAAGTTTAATATTGTGTTTACGGCTATCTTGTCGTGTCTACCACAACTAGTACCAGCGCAGGCCTGGGTTAGTTTGGGCTAGGCCTAAAATCTTCACGCCGGTGATTTTTTCGTCGACGTTGGGTGGCTGCACGTCGCTGTTTATGTCGGCATTGCTGAATGCCGGCATTAATTTTGAGGGCTGGGTCTGTGTATTTCAACTTATTTAAGTAAGTAAATCACCTTTTATGTTTGTGTAATAAAAATGCTATCTAATGTTTTGTGTGCATCCTATCTCCTTAGACCTATTTGATCAGAAGTTAGACGGCAGTATTTCCACTCACAGTTAGTGTAGTCGCAATACCACTTGCACAAAAGTGAAATTCAAAAAGAGTAAAAAAGGAAAAAACCTCTCTTGATTGATTTTAAAAGTATTGTACAAAGTGACAATTTCTAACCTTAATAATTTTGCATTCTAAAAACTACAATTTCATTCATGAAAATTGACCAACAAAATGAAAAGTTATAGCAAATGAAAATTTACGATTTTTATAAATATTCATGTTCTGTGATTTTGACAATGCTGGACTAAGGTGCACAAAATGAAAATTTAAGTAAATATACAGTAAATTTTTTTTTTTCTGCGAAGTGAGTCTCTTGAACCACCGGACACCATCAAATTTTGAAAGCACTGTACACAAAAATAATAGTTTCCGTTCGGCTTGAGCCTAGATTTCTAACCTTAATAATTTGGCATTCTGTTTTGCTGACTAGGTCTATGTATTGCCCACAAATTGTAGCAATTTAATCAGTCAAATCAGAAAAACTGTCGCAGCAAACAGCAAAGAAATATTACCGATGATCCATTGTGTGATATAGGCCTATAACATTTTTGACTTTTGCATTACCAAACACAAGGGTAACTTTTTTTTCAAACAATTTCTAATTTGTAAAGGGGCCATCCCCCTCCCAAACCCTCCCTTGGCTCGCACCTGCGGCACTCCTAAGGCACTACATGCCACAGTACACCTCTTTTCCTGGGCCTTCAAATGTATTCCATGAACAATTTTGGCCCCTATTGTGATATAGTTGAGAACCACTGGACTATAGAATTGGAGTGACTGTTTTTCCATGAAGAAAT
Organism: Anneissia japonica; assembly: GCF_011630105.1. Lineage (NCBI taxonomy): Eukaryota > Metazoa > Echinodermata > Crinoidea > Comatulida > Comatulidae > Anneissia > Anneissia japonica. Next base: position 666,483 of record NW_022699685.1, on the reverse strand, counting down.
AAGGTTTATCATTTGCTTTTCATGGTTCGAATACGTCACAAGCTCAGTAGATAATAAATCATTATTTTCATGAATGTTAGTTTGCACGAAATTATTATTATGATTATCAGGATAAATTGAAAAAAATAATGATAAGTATTTCAATGGCAGATTCAAGGGGGCCCAGCCGGCCCACCCTCCCTAATTTTTTTTTTTAATTTAAAAGTGGAGAAAAAAGAAAATTATATTCAAATTAAGTTTAAGTAGAGAACAGTTAAATTAGGCCTACTAATTTGACTGTTCCCTGGTCTGCGGGTGCTATTTCCAGCCAACTAGAGGTGCCATAATCAAAAATTTTCTTATCTTAGCCCCAACCATAGTGGGGCTGAGGTGGTCTATAGTCCATCTTTAAAAAGTCCCTCAAAAGGCCGCCTCCTCTTTTTTGAATTTCTGCCATTTCTGCAGGCCAAAATCTGGGGGCTCTGCCCCCTGGCTACGCCACTGCATTGCCACGCATGCTTATTCGCTCCTTTGTCTGAGTCTTTTTCATATGATTTATACTGGTGATTTTGCCAGTGTTCTTCCAGCCTTGATTTAAATTGATTAATTGCCTGTTAATCCAAAACTTTATCCAATAAACTATTCTAGTCATTAATCACTCTCGCACTAAAGTTATGTTCTCATGGGTTTCGGTTTCGGTAGTTTTATTGAATGTCCCCTAGTGACTGCAACTGACAATTCAAAAAGGTACCACATTTCAACTTATCAAAACCATTGAAAATTTTAAGAACCTGAATAACTGATGCTTTCTTCCTTCTGTAAATTAGCATTAGAAGGTTTAGTAATCATAATCCAGTCCCATCAACTGTAACCATGCTTTAACAGATATTGTGCCCAACTGGATTTTGGGTTTTCAATTCTTTAAATGAGAAAATGAAATCATGAATCTATTATCTACAGAATTGTAGATTGTACATTTTAATTATCTACCAAATCTGTTTATATTATAATATGACTGGCTACATTTGTTACTAAGGTACTTTGTTTAGTTTTAACAAATATATTGTAGTGGCTTTATTATTCCTAAATGCTTAATGGCCAATATAGAGTATCTAGGACACTAAGAAGTAAATGCTTGAATAAGCGCCGCTCTCAAATAAGTGCCGCACCAAACCTGATTTTTTTCTCTAAGTGAATATATGCCCCTAAATGAATGCAAGTAAACCTAATGGAAGCAACATCATTCGCAACACTCGAATAAATACAGTATTAGGAAGGAGGAGGTATCACAAGAAATCCTATGAACCAATGTGTTCTCTGCTTATTAGCTACACCCACTGACTAAACACATGAATACACACAAACCTACAAGATTTGTTTATATTTATGGTAGATTTTTTCAAAAGCTTGAGTGCTTTTCTTGCCTAAAAATTCTGACTGACAGTTCCTAGGTCAGTAAACAGAAACTGTTGGTGGGCTTATGTATTTGTTGTTGTTTGCCTCTATATGTACTTCAACATACACACTGATTGTGCTGTGTACAAAATATGATATGCTTTAGTTTCAATTTCACTTGCATTTTGAAAACTATTGTTTTTTCAGTTGATGTTTATCACAAGTTCAACAAACAGCTCCAGTTTTTTTTTTAAAGAAAGAGGACTATAAAGAAATCAAGTTTTGAAGAAAAAGCATCCAAATTGTATCCATCCCTTTGTTTTATTTTTATCTTTTTATAAGTGACTTTTGAATTTTTTAGTCTCTGAACACCTAAGTATTGAAGTGTTTTAATTTGTTCTTAGTTTTTTTTAATGTATTTGCCTTCTGACCAATGACAGTTTAAATCATGTATACATAAGTAGTAGTATACATTTACTTATTGCCATTGTGTAAAATATGAACAAATCAATAATAATCATAATAATATTACATTTTCAATTTTATAGGTGCAATATATTACAAAGAAATTACAATATTCGATTCATATATTCTTGCATTTATTGAAGGCACTCAGGTATATCTGACCAAATTATGATAAATATTTCTGATTATTCAATTATTAATAAGCATAAAGAAATGTTTAAGTCTTTCCTAAAGATATGCCTTCAGAATGTTGTTCAAAACTCCTGAAGTGAAAGTTAACATAATACTTTCACATTTATATATAAGGAAATATGAAAAGGTTTGATTCAAGAGGGAATTAACTTTTGTTTAAGGAAAAGGTAATGATATTCTATAACATTTGATTACTGTATACCTTATAGCGTTTCTCAAAGAAACCATGTTGAGTGACTTACTTTTGATACAAGATCACGTTATTGTATAGATGTAAGTTTATGCAAAGTATTTCCATTTGCCCTGATACCTCATGGTTGCATAAAAAGAAGTACCGTATGTCAAAAGCCTAGTTCTATCTTGTTCACACACACTTTATATTTACAGTAAGGTGTGTCGGTGGAAATGATATTCCATATTATGGATGTAAAAACAATAGAACGCTTTTCTTCCTTCCTGCATCTGTTCAGTTGTTCAAAGGTTAAGATTGTGGTAGATAGTGGTTGAGATACTTACTGTACTTTGGGAAAAGGAAGAGAGTCACTGTACTGAATTCATGTATTACCGATCCCAAGGACATTTTTTGTTTTCTAAACCAGCTTAGATTTCTTGTAGGTTTCCAGGGTAGATTTATAACAATATTCAAAGTGTATGTATCATATTTATAGAAAATCTAAGAAGATATTAATGAAAATGTTATTAAAAAATGTAAAAAAAAACAAAAAAAAAACCTTTTGTATGATCTAAACAGCAATAATCTTGTTGAAATTAAGTTTTGAGTTCCTTGTTGTTTCATTCCATATGATAGTATGATTGTGTCCGTTCTTTCATTTTTGTCATTTAGAGACCACTCCGCAGGACTCTCGTGTATTGACGTATATTTTGACATGCGTGCAGTACATTATAATTTATAACGTTCACATTGCGAGGAATCCTGAACAGTTACTGGACACGTGAATGATTACGTCACCTAAAACGTTACCTGAAATACCTTGTTGTAGCAAATATATCATAGTAAAATTTCCAATCATAAAATTATTACTAGTTTTTAGTATGTATGTAGACAGAGGAATATCCAGTATTTTAATTCTTGTCATTCTTTTATTAACCAAGACAGTGGCGGATCCAGGAATTAAAAATAGAGGGGCCCAGGAGGGTACTTTACAAAGATGGAGAAACTGTACCACCGCAGCCCCACCATGGTTGGGGCTGAGGTAAGAACATTTGTGATTATGGCACTTCCAGATGGCTGGAAATTTCACTCTCAGACTTAAAATTTGAATATGATTTTCTTTATATATCTATATTAAAACAATTTTGAACAATTTGTGGGGGGGGGGGGTGTGCTGGCTGCCCTCCATCTCTTGAATCCGCCACTGCAACACAAGCCATTAAGATCAAATGCTTTATTTATTAAGAGATTTATAGGCTATATATAAGTTCATGGACATTTTATTTATCATTTTATGGTACTTTTTTACAGCATTACTATTTTAACTGTTTTTAAATTTGGTCGCAGTGTTTATTATATAGCTTGTTTATGAATTATCACCAGCTATAAATGAGATGGTGCTGGTAAAACCACAAATCGGAGATATCATCTTTTACCTTAACTAAATCTAGGTCTTCAAGGAAAAAGGTGGATGCACACATTGCAGTGACCTGCATTGCTAACCAAGTAATACACTGCGGGAGGCTGACAGTACATGAGTTCAAAATTTACTTGAGAGTGATGTTCCATTTAACAGAATAAAACCAAATTAATGTAGTTTTACGGTGTTGGTACGTTGCAAGTCACAAACGTGTGATATTATCTGGATTATGGTTACTGTATTTTTATGCACAATAATTATATGTTAGTCTGACAGAATAGACCCAATTATTATTTAGACAGGTTTTCTATGCCTAAATACTGTAGCTCTGTGAACATACATGATTAGTTTTGTGTGTTTATATTGTACTTATCATCCTTTTTGTTGTGTTTTATATTTTACTACAAAAGAGTCTTTCTATCACTTTGACTGTTTAGTTGGTCAACACATTGTTATTTTAAAAGAAATTATTTTTGAATTTTTTTTAAATCATTTTCTTGGTCAAAACATTTTTTTTATTTTAAAGGAAGTGATCACAGTTGTTTGTCAAGGTATTTTTTGAACAAAAAGGGTTTATGAGATTTTTAATAGATTAGTTTGAACAAAAAAAAAAAACAGAAAATACATTTGCCAAAGTGTTATTAGTTGTTGATATACCAGAAAAAAAATAATAAAAGCAGCTGTACTTTCTAATTGCTATTTTGGTTAACTAATTGATATGGATAAAAGTCTGCTGTTAAAGGAGTTATTATTTGTATTAAAGTTTTGTATATTATAATGTATATAATTCGATATTATATATATATATATATGTATATATATATATATATATATATACATATACATATACAAAAACATCAAAGTTGCTGCATAGGCATATTGTAGATATAAAATAAAACACACAGGTGGTACAGTATTAGATTTACCTCTTTTTCTCAGTAAATATTGAGGTAAATCTACTACGACCTATGTGTTTTATTTTATACAATATCTTGATATGTATAAATAAGTAAACGATAGCCTGTCATGTTGTTAGTTTCTGCAATTACTGTACTAAGCAGTGTTCTGGTTTTTCTTGCTAAACTGTTATAAACCATGGGTTTTCAATATTTGGTTTTGAAAAGCTTATATTGCATGAACATATTTTTGTTTTAATCTAATTGAAATGGATGTGATGAAGGTTGGATTTTGTGTGTTTTTTTTAGAGTGTAGGCCCAGGGTGTTATATCATATCCATGATTGTACAGATTTGTGTCCACGAAATTATTTTTCGTCCCTACTTAATCATTATTTGCTATTTTACATCAGTGATGTATTTTAGTGGTTTTTTTTCTAAGAATGTTTAAGAATACACTTTATTGAAGACTTTCTTAGAATTTTTTTCAAGAATTTATGGGGATATTTGCAATAAAATAAAGTTCCAGCCACATGAGATAATTAAATAATCCAAATAAATCTTTGTTTTTCCAGAATTGCGCAATGTCGAAATTGAGTGTTGAATTTAACAAAATTACTGAATTATGCAAACTAAAGAGCATTACAGTATGATTATTGGATTCATTAATTTGGAGTAATAATTATATTGAATAGTATACAGCATTTCCACTAACCCTAATATTTTTTTTTCATTTGTTAAATTACCTTTGATGTATAAAGAGTATTACTTTATGCAATTACTTAGGTATACCTAGATATCTGTTTGATATGGTTTTACAAACTCGAGATAACGCTTTATAGATAAATATAGCTAGCAACATTTTGTAACAGGGTTTGACGTCTGTCGGTTGTGCAGATCATGGTGAATACAGGTTACATTATTCTTGGTTGAAACCTGAGAAAAACAATATATTTATTAAAGCTTGGTTATTTTAACTATCATGTTGTGTGTTTGGTTTATTCTGAAGCTCTGCACACACTCAAATTTTATGTGACAAATTTGTGTGATGTGCCCATATATGGGCATGATAATGTCATATTACACCCATATATGGGCATATCAGTTTTTTTTTCGCATAAATTGATATTGTGGTCAGAGCTTAAGTTTGGAACTAAATTTAGCTTACATATTCATCTAACGGTATTCACACTTAAAATTACAAAAATACACGAGGCATGCGTTTTATAACTGCCAGTCAGGGCCCTGGGCGGGCTGTTAAGGAGTATAGTATACCTGTAGTTTAAATGTCGCCAGGAAAAATATTTACGGTCATGAATCTTGATAGTAAAAGGGTCTAGGATCTCCTTGAAAGTTTAAGCCGAGAGAGTTGTTTCCCGGTCATGAAGAAAAATCGCAATTCGTCAAGGAGAAAAAAAAATGTATTTTATACATGTTAGTAGCCTCTAAAGTCGATTAAATAAGCCTTTGAAACCCCGAATATTGTCAAATTTTCCCGGGGCTTCGCTCCCTGGACCACGCCCACTTTGCTCTTTTTTTTAAATTTTATTTCAGCAACATTTATTTCTTTCATCTTTCTTTGATATATATATATATATATATATTATATATATATATATTATACAGTAGAAAATAATTAAATTGAGCAATAATAATAATATTAGAATAGCAATAACATATTATAAACAATGAATCGGGATCATCAGCCCATTCCCGGTCGACCAAATCTTGGTGCCACCACTGCCGAGAGCTAAGTTGACAGTGACAGACTCAAGGGGGTCCTGGCCGTCCCCACCTCTAAATTTTTGAAATTTATGAAAAAAGGGTAATAAGAAAGTGAGAGTGCAATTTTCGGCCATCCAGAGTTGCCATAATCATACCCCTATCTGTGAAAGTCCTTCCCTGCGCGCCTTCTATTTCGAATTCCTGGATCCGTCACTGGGTCATATGAGGCACACATAGGTTGTCATAATTATGAAGAAAAGTTGAAAGCTTGATAAATGTTGATAGTATTGTTTGTTTTTAAACAATTTCAATTTTATTTAATCACAACTGGCAGCATTAACGCTGAATTACATGAGAATACATTAAAAATATTTAAATAAACAGAAATGGAAAACCATAAAACATAAAAAGTTATAGCAATTAATCTAAGATAAGATAGTGTAATACATACTATGTATGAAATGCACGCCATCGTGTCGGGATTCAATATTTCGACAATAATTATATCATCAGGAATCATTCCTGATTATAGCAATTAGACATTTATATAAAAGTACACATTATGTCGTATCATAATATTTACAATTGAAATTTTTTTTTTTTTTAATTAATTTCATTGACTTATTTCAGAAAAAAAAAACTTTAAATGCAAATAATGTATTGAATGAAGAGCCCCGCCTTTAATGCACTGATGTAAAACTGTAAAACAATAATTAAATCTATATATATATACTCTCTCTCTCTATATATATATATCATAACACTATGCCGGACACTTCTTTGGCATAGTTTGAGACCTATACATTTATTAAACGAAATTGCCTGAATCAACGTAAGAGTGTCTTCCTGAGGAAGGCAGCAGGCGCTGCCGAAAATTTTGTTCAATTTCGTTCATAGGCCTTGTGTCTCAAACTATGTCAAAGTGTCCGGCGTTTATTTTAACAACTGCAGTGTTATTCTATACCATCGAGGAGACATACGTGGAACATCACCAACTACATACATACAGTACAGAAAATATGCAGCCTTGTCCCGTGACAATAATCGGTTAAAAGTTCGACACATTAGTTCAGCAATTAATACGGTAATGAGGTATGACGTTTCGATAGCTTATTAGATATTAATGTATTTCCTATCGACACCCTGACTTTGATAAACCACAATGCTGCGTTGCTATTAATTATTTCCTGGTGTTTACCCTGTACAGGGGCGGATTTAGGGGGGGGGCGCCCCCCCCCCCCTTTTTTTGGGAGGTGAAAAAAGGGGAAAAAAGAGAGAAAAAGAAAAAAATAGCCCAGAATGCCTCAAATGTTATGTTCGGGCGTCTAGAACACAAAAACCGCGGGGGAATGCCCCGGACCCCCTACGACACTGTTGTCTCAATCGGCCCAACTTTCGGCCCCTCCTCCGCCCCTTTTGGACATCTCTGGATCCGCCCCTGCCTTCTGAACAGGGATATTGTTCCCAATTCTCTCTAATCAAACCATCTTTTTTTTGTGTTTTGATGTTTTTATTATTATTGTTTTAATTATCAAATAATAAATAATCATTCAATCAATTCATTCATTTCATTCGGGCAATGCCCGACTTTATTAGCTCGATTAGGCCACCGGCCCATAGAGTTACATTTTATAATGAAGTGAGATTTTTTCTTAATTTAGAGCCAACATAGAGAAACTTAGATAAATTAATTTGTAAATTATTATATTTATACAAACTTAATAACTTATGACGGTTCGGGTAATAACCCAGAAGTGTGATGGCAGTAATGACTCTCTTTCCGATTTATAGGCGGGACCAATTAAACAGAAATGGTAAACATCTTTCACTTCGTTAAGCAAACATAAATTACATATATTACATAAATTACATATATTACATAAAAGGCCCTCTGCATTGCGGCTGTTAACATTAAGGTTGTGTGATCCTGTCCTGAACATTGTAATACATCGCCTATGATTAAAATTTGTAACTAAGTTAATATAATGCTGAGTATGATAATTTGGCTCCTTTATATTCAAATAAAAATGCATACTTTGCGAACAGAAATTGTCACCTTCAAATGTTTGAACATAATTATCTTTGAGAAATCAATGAAATCTAAAAAAGCGTTGATATCTGCTACAACCTGTTTAAGCCAAACAAATCCAAAACCGTACTTAAAAGAGTTTGTTTTACATGGGAGACCCAATTTGATGTATCTTAACGATATAGCATATTGTAATATTTGAAGGGAAGCCGTTTTGTTCCATAGTTATATTACTCTCAGCCAATAGGAGACCACAGTTCTATACACTTTTATCCGTAACGGGTAACGCCCCAGCTCGCCCAATGTAGTGTTGTTAGTGCCGTAAGGGATACCAAGTGCATTTTTACAATATTTAGTATGTGATGTTTCATAAGTGATGCAATTATCGTAACCCAATACCTCTGAGCCATAAAGAAGAATGGGCACAACCATGGAGTCAAATGTCAAATAAATACATTTTCAAATCTGGATTGATATAACTGTTACCTTCAAGAAAACTTTTTATCTTAAAAATACCTCTACCTGCTTGGTTAGATAAAGTTCGTATTGGAGCTGACCAGGTGCCCCGGGAGCTTATTTTAAGGCCCAGATAATTATAATATGGTACAACATCAACGTTGTCACCTTTATATGTCCAACGTTCGTCTTTGATCACTATTCCACCCCTTCTGAAAATGATGGCTTTGGTTCTCCCATATTGACCTAAAAATCCCACATATCACAATACTTTTCAAGGGAGTTCAATATTTTTTGTAGCTTAACCGGTGTTTCTGCAAGCAAGACAATATCATCCATGTATTTCAAATTATTTACCTCGGTGTCACCAACCTGTATTCCCCCAATACCCTTTTGTTCAAGAAAATAATTTAAATCAGAAATATATAGGCTAAATAATAAAGGCGATAGATTACATCCTTGTCTGAGCCCAAAATGACAATTGATAGTGTTACCGGTACTATATGCTTGATTATACCTTATGCATGACGTGATTCCATGATAATAATTCCTCAATAGGCCTACAATTAATAAAAACCAAATTGGCTTAGCTTATGCCATTAATTTTCTCTATTGATGAGGTCGAACGCTTTTCGCATGTCGACAAAAACTGCGTACAGTCTACCGAGTGATTGCGCCAGGACATGCCCGACGGAGGGGCAAAAGACCCCGACGGGAAGGGGGGGGGGGGCTAGTGGAGCAAATCGAGTCTCACTTGGCTAGGGGCCTTTGGCCGCCTAGGTCCCCGGTGGAAATTATGGATATTTGATGAATTATGTCGAATTTTTATTACTTATTTGATAGGCATCGAGTTACTATAATATGACTTCATGTAGGCTATGCTTTCTAATGCTGAAATCAGCTTCCAGAACAAAAACATTTTAAATAAAACAAGAAACAAAGAGTATGCAATGTAACTATCTAATTTATTTTCAAATCCTCATTCTTGAAAGTGAAATTCTATATTTTGGAAATTTTGCATGAAATCTGTCAACCACGCTGTCATGGTCG
>NW_022699685.1:653915-656673 GCF_011630105.1 Anneissia japonica | reverse complement strand
GGGGCGGGAAGGCCCTTCCCCCCCCCCCCACTTTTTCCCAAGAAAATGTGTCGTAGGGGCCTATTTAATAAAATATCTTTTGAGTGAGAAATATATTACTGAAAAACATCCCAACTTTTTCCCAAGAAAATGTGTCGTATCGTATTTAATAAAATATCTTCTGATTGAGAACTATTACTGAAAAACATTGCGACAAAAACTTCCGCCTCACAATGAATGAGAGTGGCTGAATATATATCTGATGAACTTCACTTTATTACTGATTTTTACAAAGGTGATTTTGATAAGCATAACTTGGAATCCAGTTTGTCTATGTTCTCAACATTACTTGAATCAAACAAGACCGAATCAACAACATTGAAAACATTTCATGAAGTGTTAAACTATTGGAAATCATTAAGTTCTAGTCAGAAGTCACTATCTAATGAGGTTGGAAAATTGTTTAATCTTGTGTTAGTTATGCCTGCAACAAATGCTGTCAGTGAACGATCATTCAGTGCATTACGGCGCCTTAAGACATACTTACAATCTACTATGTCTCAAGTCCGTCTCAATCATTGTATGTTTTTGAATATCCACAATGACAAAACAGATGCTTTTAATGGATCTTTTCAAAGTTGCCAATGAGTTTTGTGTAAACAAACACCGTTTTAATATATTTGGTACTTTCGTTGCTTAATGATACTTGGTAGCATCTATAATTTACACAATATTGCACATTATATGTGGTTAGATCTAGTAATTGGTATATTGTAATGTATTAACATAAGATGCCATGGAAAACAGGTTTTAAAATAAAATAGGTACTCTTGCATAGGCCTACTCTTTGTTTCTCGTTGTTTAATTCATTTTTTTATTACAACATTACAAAACATATATAAAGTCATTTTACAGGAGGAAGATGCCTATCAAATAACTTAATAAAAAAAATCACTAGAATTCGTCAAATATCCGTGGCTACCGACTGCTTATTTGCCCACCCCCTCCCCTCCCCCCACCACTTCGCTCCCCCCCCCCCCCACCACCACTTCCAAATTGCTTCCTACGGGCCTGGTTAAAATATTAGTAAGTATTGATAGGAGTACACCCTTACATGTTAATAGCATTTCCACTGGAATACCATCTATCCCTGCAGTCTTTCCTGGCTTCATTTGTGAAAAAGTTAATTCCACCTCATCAGCCGTAATTACGTTATTAAATTTGATGTAATTGTCGTCAATTGATATTTCTTTAGTACAATAATATGATTGAACAGTCTGATGCTCAACGTTAAGCAGCCTCTTAAAATACTGATACCATCCTCCTATTGTTGTCGTGCAATTATAGTTTGTTGGTTTTTTTGCTCATATATTTCCAAATGTATTGATGTAGTCTAATACCTAACGTTAGTTTTTGACTTTCTGTTACATTATAAATTGTTTTCTTACTTCTACACATATTTTTGAATTCCTTTTGTAAGGTGATATATATCTTGAGGTCGCTGTTTTTGATAGATTTGATTTAAAAAAATTTTTACATTCATTATCAAAACAGGGTTTATTGGATTTTTTTCTATTTTGTTTACAAAACCTATTTTTATGATTATATCTATATCTATATATCTATAAGGTTTTTTGTTTCATTGGTTCTCCTGCTTCGTAGCCCTATAGAATGTTACAGAGCTTAACTCCAAATAATATGTTTATGTTTTAAATTCATTAGCTTTGTCTTTATCCCATTTGTATGATGGTCCATTTTAATTCCAGGGATTACCGTGTACCTGTGCTGCCTGTGTATCGTCTATATTGCGTTCTGTTTTTAATTTAGTAACTATTTTGATGGGCATGTGCCCCAGCTCAGCGTATGGGACTACTTCGAACGAAATAACTATATTCATAAAATCCTGGGACGCAATCCCATAATCAACCACACTAGTACCCTGATGAGAAATAAATGTTAGTTCCCCGTTACTGTCACCTAATGTACGCCCATTTAGGATTCGAATGTCCGAACTTATACACATGTCAATTAGTTTCCTACCAAAATTTTTACAGTGTTTATCTTTAGAGATTCTTTGATTTAGTTCCTTATTATTTGGATGGTATGTTAGGTTTGGAATAAATCTGTTTTCGTCATTTATAAGATAGTCCGGTTCATTAGCCGTCCGGATATTAAAATCCCCTGCCAATAAGACATACGGGTCATTTAAATCATGTTTTGCCTTAATAAGTATTATCATAAACTGTAGAATGTTCGCAAGTTATGTAAATAAAACCAATAAGAAAATAACTATCACAATTAATATATTATCGTTTCCATTAATGGAGAAAAAAATTGCATCATCAGATTCACAGAACATTTGTTTAACAAAATTTGAAATATATTTCTTAATTAACACAGATACCCCAAACCCGTATCTCCCATTTTTACATCGTTTCTTTCTAAAGTAAGAGAAACAGTCATACATTTTGAAAGCTGCCCTGACTTTCACATTATCATATAGCCATGTTTCAATGAGTAGTGCCAAAGTGCGAGCCAGCGAGTCATGCGAGCAAATGTGCGAGTCATGCGAGCCATATATATTTTTTTTCTCCAGTTTTGCAAACACGTAGGCCTAGCCTATATTCTTTGGCCTAGTAGATGCAAATGAATAACACACAGTGGAGCTTTGCCTGTGTAGTCCAGTAATGCGCAGTACATATACTTTTTTGGACTTGGTTACTTTTTCGAATCGTCGATCCGAAAGTATGCAGCGCTGATAGATGTTGTTAAAATACAG
>NW_022699685.1:645490-653884 GCF_011630105.1 Anneissia japonica | reverse complement strand
ATAAATATACAAATAAATATACAAACAATATATAAATAAAATTAAATAATTATATAAATAAATATATAAACATATAAATATATATAAATATATGTAAATACATACAAATAAATATATAAATAAATATACAAAAAAGTATACAAACAAATATATAAATAAATATATAACTAATTACAGTATATAATATAAAACAATAATACAGTATATGTATATAAATAAATAAATATATAAATATATATACACAAATAAGTATATAAAAATAAATATACAAATAAATATATAATAAATATATACATAGGCCTATATATATATAAATGAATATACAAATAAATATATATACATATAAATATACAAATAAATATTAAAATATATAAATAAATATATACAGTATATATAAAATAATATATATATATATGTAAATAGATATATAAATAAATACAGTACATATATATAAATATTTCTGTATGTATGTATCTGTATAATCTGTATTTTAACAACATCTCTATCAGCGCTGCATACTTCCGGATCGACGATTCGAAAAAGTGTATGTACTGCGCATGACTGGACTACACAGGCAAAGCTCCCCGGTGAAAAAAAAGGATTTAAAATGTATGGCTCGCATGGCTCGCGCATTGGCTCGCATGATTTGCTGGCTCGCACTTTGTCACGACCCTGTTTGAATAAACCTACAGATGTAATTCGACTTACATAAATCTATAAAATGTGTGGTGTCCAGTTTATTGATGAGGTCAGTTACATTCCAACACATTATATTTAGTGTTTCACTTCGGATTTTTGTATATCCATAATTTAAGATATAGCAAGGTGAATTAGAATGAATTGTTTTAAAAAGAATTAAAAGGAACTTAATAATTGTATTAATATTATTGTTATAAATGCAGTTCTTTAATAATAATGTAGAATGTAAAAAATCTTAATTATTACCTGAGTCGTTAATTATTACAATTAATTATTACAGTTAATTATTACAGGTTGTCGACCGAGGCTTCGTCGGTCCCTTAATTTGGACCCCTCCGTCGGACATGTCGGCAAATGTCTGGCGCCACCGCCGTTATGGCACCTAGTACAAACTGTTCATTATGTATCATCCGCCGTGGAATGTCACTATACGTTTATGGCTATGTCATCACACACTTAAGTCTCACAGCCTCTTTCATCTTCACCGCCGAAGCACTGTGCCTTGCCATCACATACCCATATTTGGTGGACACAGAGGCCGTCGTCGCAGAAAAACTCTGTTCCCTCCTCTCCACAGTCTGGGAAAGAGAAAAACAAAACAACGTTAGTATAGAGCCCCTTTTCTTGGGAAACCCCTATCAAGGGGACACTTTCGTGAAACGAGGGGAAATATATCTTTTAACAAATTAGGCCTATCAAGAATCTATGTCCTGTTGTTGTATAACTATGTGCCAAAACCACTATTAAGGGGACAATTTTACGTTTTTGGTTAGTGTCCCCTTAATAGGGATTCCCTATTAAGGGGACTTTAAGTATAATATTATTAAATAAAATTGTTTAATATTCATCTAGCTTGTCTGGATGTGGCATTCCACATTTAATTTGCCATAGACGGGTCGATTTTGATGTTTCGGTCCTTGGTCAAGATATTATGTCTACACTACCTGTATTATATGCAGTGGCGCCGAGGAGCCGGGGCAAATGTGGACGATGATAATTATGATGTTGATGATGATAATTATGATGAAGACTACAATCTTACCACATGTATATTCGTCGGTATTGTCACCACAATTGTCTATTTTATTACAAAGGTCGTCATTGGAGACGCAGTTACCATTCTTGCATTTCCACTCTTCACAGTTCTTGGCAGAAGTTGTACTAAATGTGCTTCTTGATATTGACCGAGTTTCAGTTGCCGTATTATTTATCGATTGTGTGGACTGTGTGACATTGGTGCGGTCTACAAAGTTTAATTATACATATTAATATTCATGAATACTAATTAATTTAGTTTATAGTTTATTTTAAATTAATATTTATGAACCATAAACTGTCATCTCCTAACACTCAATGCCAACTGAGCTTATTATACCATTTTTATTCAAGGTATATTTATTCATAAAAAAACATCAAAAATTTTTCATGGCAGCCAAAGGCTGAATTTATACAATTTTACAAAATTTAACATTCACATTTTACATTTAAAGAAAAAACCAGGGACCAATTAATTAATGAAAATGAAAAACCATCAAAGAAATGCAAGTACCAAACATAAAACAAAAATCCACAATTCCACAAAGCCAAAACTCAATAAGAATAAACGTTAAAGTGACCATCAATCCAATTAAAAGTAACTCATGAACTAAGAATAAAAGCACTAGTCTGTTGAAGCATCCTTATTCCACAAATTGGTCAAATAAGGGATTGGACTATTTTTGAACCGTTTTGTACGTATCTTGGGTAAGGAGAGATGGTTAGCATTACGTAATGTTTTACTACTATCTGTTTTACCACTATTTGTGGGTACTTTCACTTTGATCGTTTTTTTGTTTGTTTGTTTGTTTTTTTTTTTTGTTTTTTTTTTTTTTATCATTTAAGACCCTTTGAGATAATGATTGTTATTAATGAGTGTAGTTGAATACATTAGTGGTTATTAAGATGCTTCCTTCTAATCCCAGGGTGCTTTTTCTTACGAACGACTAAAAACAACTCCACTCCCTAAGCCTCATAATATGACTTCGCTGATTGAATATTATATTAGCCGACCTTCTAGGAGGTGGTTTGGCGCAACGTGAAAGGTTTGGTTTCCCAACCTCGAAGCCGGGGTTTCAATCCCCCGCTGTGCATTTCGCTTGTGTCCTTGAGCAAGGCACTTTATCTGCATTGTTCTCTCCACCCAGGAGTACAAATTGGTACCTTGTGGGGGCTGAATACAGCAACAACATTACCCTCCTAAAGAAATTAAACTGTACTTTATGGTTTCTTTCTTTTCCCTCACTGTTACTGTATTAGTTAGGTTTGTAGTCATTAAGTTGTTTGTTATTATGCCTTTATTTATTGTTATCATTATTTATTATTTTATTACACACCTAAATTTCTCTTTGTCATTTGAATTGTTTAAAAAAGGGGGTTGAAGAGGGGAAGGGGAAAAAAGAAGGGCGGGCAAAAAAAAAAGACGAAAGAGAAAAGGAAAAGAAAGGAGAAGGAAATGAAGAAACAAATTATTATTACTTTTGGTAGTTATTCTTCAAATGACAAGGACCTTTTTTAGGTGTGTTTTAAATTTAAGACCAACAGTACTGATTGTAAATAAGTAATTCTCTAAAACTTAGACTGCTCCATTCGGCTAGGCTCCGCCTTGTAGATTTGGGCAGCCCATCTCTTAGTCATGGAATATTCCTTCCATCGTACTAATTAATGTTTACTTTCTATCATTTTGATTCGTTTTTTTTTTATACTTGATTGTTTTTTTTTTTATCTTTTCTTTGTATTTTGTAAAATATCGCTTGTTATTTGGACGCACCACCAGATGGTGTGTGCCACTGATACAAAAGTGTTCCAATAAAGTTCAGTTCAGTTCAACACTTAGCATGTGGATCCAATGACCAGGGACAGAAGCGCTTCGTATCTGCAAAGAAAGGCGCTATTTAAATATATATGATTAGATTAGATTAGACGCTGGTATTGTCACCCGCTATAAATAGGGTTTAAACAAATTGTAATTAATATTATTAGGCCTAATACTAATTGTTTTCCCCTTTTATTATGCTTATTGTTTCTGCGGATATTGGTCCAAGGTGGCAGTCATTGCTAAACAAAACTGAAATTTCTTAAAATTATTAATCTATTAAAGTTGATATATTTTTTGTTTAATTACACTATGTATGGCTCATTATTCTCTTATATTTTTCTTGGAATTGACTGATCAAGCGGTCAGTGGTGGCTCCAGAAATTTGCCGACAGTGGGTTCGATATGTTCGACAGGGGTCCGAACCAAGAAACCGGCGTTGGTCAGGGTCTCGGGAAAAAATCTCTAGTAGGTTTTATACGGGGAGGGTTTTATGGTTTTAGTATGAACCAAATTGTGCTTTTAGAATTGTGCTTTTATCAGGGATTGACAATCAAAATATCGTTATTTGGATAGGCAAATCATTATTTTTGCTTCGACAACCTTATCGTGGCGTCAGACGACAAGGGACCAGGCTTGCCGACGGGGGAGGATTCCCTGCCCCACCCCCTCCTCCATCCGATGGCACCACCAATGCCGTAGCCAGAATTTTTAAACAGTTCCATGGGACAATCAGGGACGGTCCACTTTACGCGTAAATTCAAATAACATGGACCCATTTTCTTAAAAGTTGACCCATTTTACGCAAAAATATGAAAAATCTAGACCCATTGTCTTTAAATTTGACCCATTTTACGCAAAATATGGGAAATAGAGTCTTTCAAAAGGTGGACCCATTTTGTGCATAAAACAGAACAATTTAGACCCATTTTTAAAAGATCCATTCTTTGTGAACACAATAGAAAAATTGTGTGGGACTGTCCATAGCTGGCTAGAAATTGGGCATCACCACTGCAAGCGGTAAGCCTATTCTTACCTGGAACAAGTGTTGGTTGGATATTCGCTTCAGCTGCATTCAATGGGATCTCGCCAGTCGTCGGTGGCATCGAATACTTGTTACCGACTGCAATATATTGGACAGGAAATAAGAGTTATTGATTATTTATAAATATTATATAGCTTTTATGCCTACATAAAGTAAATAATATTATATTAGGCCTATTAGTTATTTATCTCTATTTTTTATATACCGTTATCGAATCTTTAACCAATACATTACACATTCATATCGAATCGATAGTCGATGGTGTTCCACGTATGATGGTACCGTATAGAATGATATGTAGGCCTAATCTGTATGCCTATATACAGTAGATAATATTAGACCAAATAAAAAAAAATACTTGTTTAGCGTCACATCATAACACAATTTTAAGATATTTGTTTCGAATTTTTAACCAACTGGGATACATTACACATCCATATAATATCGACGTAGTCGATGATGTTCCACGTGTGTCTCGATGATATGGAATGGTATATAACCTTTATGCCTATATACAGTAGATAATATTATAGTGTTACATTAATTATCTATATTTGTTTATATCGAATTTTTAACCAACTGGGATACATTAAACATTCATATAGAATCGATAGTCGCTGATGTCCCACGTATGTCTCGATGGTATAGAATGATATGTAATCTTTATGCCTATATACAGTAGATAATATTAGGGCAAATAAAACAAAATACTTGTTTAGTGTCACATCACAACAGAATTTTAAGTTATTTGTTTTCAACCAACTGAATCGATAGTTGATGATGTTCCACGTATGTCTCGATGGTATAGAATGATATATAACCTTTGTGCATATATACAGTAGATAATATTATACTGTTACATTATTTATCTATATTTATTTCGATATTCTTAACCAACTGGGATACATTACACATTCATATCGAATCGATGTATTCGATGATGTTCCACGTATATCTCGATAGTATAGAATGGCAAATAACATTTATGCCTATATACTCTACAGTAAATAATATTGTACTTTTATAGTATTTATCTTTATTTGTTTATACAGTATATCGAATTTTTAGCCAAATGGAATACATTACACATTCAAATAGAATCGATGATGTTCCACGATATGTCGCGATGGTATAGAACGCATTGGCTATAGGCCTACACAGTAAATAATATTATCTTTTACATTATTTGTCTATATATCATTTGTGTATATACCGGATTTTTAGCCAACTGAAATACATTCCATTCATATAGAATCGATGTAGTCGATGCTGTTCCACGTCAGTCTCGATGGCATGGAATAAGACTACAAACAAACGTCGGACACTTTGACATAATTTGAGACATATATTTATTAAACGAAATCTTTGCCGGGTCGGCAGCACATGCTGTCTTTCCCAGTTTAAAAGTGTTTAGTAAAATATGACAAGCTGGCTGTATTAACTAGACAATAAAAAACAATACTTATAAAAAAAAATGTGGCACCGTCTGTTGCCCCGATGCTTACTCTAAGATTCTGTATTGACAATCAAGACAGCTGGCTCGAAGTAGACGCAGATACAATAAACAGCTAAGATATACTTGTAGGAAGACATAGAAATAGTTTATTTGCGACATTTTCGGCAACTACTATTCGTCGGCGCTTTACAGAATACCTATGCATGTTTATATTTTCAACTGTCATGCTTAGGACCTCCCTCATAAAGTGATAAGACCATGTCCTCAATTGTTTAAAGACCCGCTTAGTCACCTATTCTAGACATGTAAAGTTTTTCAAAGATACTCAAGCGCCGACGAAAGTAACAGGAGTTGCCGAAAAATCTCGCAAATAAAAAATATTTCTATGGCTAATACAAGTCGAAGTATCGTTGTTGTTTTTGGTGTCTGCGTCTACTTTAGTTATGCTTATAATTAGGCATACTTGGACAGTGGTGGCGCCAGAGGGGGGCTGGGGATATAGCCCCCCCCCCCGTCGGGGAAGCATAGCCCCCACCGGGGGAACAAACAAATAAAAGAAATATTTACATGTAATATTCGTTTAGCCACCATATTGTTTGTGTTAACTTTTCATAAGAAAGTATAATACATACTCCAAGTATTGAAATACACGCCATCGTGTTGGGATTCAATATTTCGACATTAATTATGTCATCATCAGGAATGACTTTTCATCACAACAACAATAATAACTTTTCATCACAACAACAATAACAATAACAATAATAATAATATTAATAATAATAATATTAATAATATTATTAATAATAATAATAATAATAATAATAATAATAATAATAATAATAATAATAATTCAATTAGACTAATTAACAATAATTTACGTTCTGTTATGAAAAATGCTCATATAGATAGCCTCATGGTGGTTGGAATACATCGTGATAGGTGAAGCAACCTCGACCATGAAAGCGTGGTTGACAGATTTCATGCAAAATTTCCAAAATACAGAATTTCACTTAATTAGATGGTTACATTGCATACTCTTTGTTTCTTGTTTCATTCAAAATGTTTTGGTTTTGGAAGCTGATTTCAACATTAGAAAGCATAGCCTAGGCCTACATGAAGTCATATTATAGTAACTCGATGCCTATCAAATAATACGGTACAAATTCGCCATAATTCATCAAATATCCGTGGCTTCCAGGGAGCAAAGCCCCCTGGACCCCACTGGGGGGCCCTAGGTGACCCCCTGGCCCCCAGGTGAGACTCCAATCGTTCCACTAGCCCCCCCCCCCACGTCGGGTCCCCTAGCCCCTCCGTCGGGCAGGTCCTTGTATAAGAGACAGATATATATATATATATATCTATAATTGGTAATTTACCTTCCAACACCAAGACAGGAATAATGATGAGTAATATAAGTAGGCCTATTATCAACACAATTGACATTTTCCTTTTGCAGATCATCGTGTCAGCTGTGCATTTTGGTCGAGTTAAGTTTTTTTTGGAAACCCTTGCATTGCAGTTTTGACTGTCTAACAGTATACATACTGCCGATGAGTTTTCAAAGGCGTAGGTGCTAGAAGAATGACTTATAAGTTCTTGGGTAGAGCAAACCTCAATTGAGATTCCGTCAGCAGCGTTAGAAATCATATTTACGTCCACCTTGTCATAGAGAAAGTTGTTAAGAATGATATTAAAAACTGCGCAGATACGAAATTGCATTGCCGCCACCTATTATTTGATCGCAGGTGTGGCAGCATTATGAACTTTTCATACCGTTTAGCCAAGCCGTAGCCAGGATTTTCAAACAGTGCGGGACAAAACAATGTGGACCCATTTTACGCAAAAACATGAAAAATCTGGACCCATTTTCTTAAATTTTATCCATTTTAAGCTAAATATAACAAATCTGGATCCATTTTTCAAAAAGTGGACCTACTTTATGCATAAAATTATATAATTTGGACCATTTTTAAAAATGTGGACCCATTAGAAAAATTGTGTGGGATTGTCCCAACAGCTGGCTACGGCATTGCGTTCAGTCACATCAATTTAAATCTACGTGCTACACTCAGAATTGCATACGTTTGAGGTCGCAGGTACGATACTTAATATTCTGTAGTTTTACGGTACGTCGCCTCGCGAAAGCGATGAATTTTGAGAGTGTAATAAAATATCTGCTTTTGTTGCGTGCCAACAAAATCTGTTTTGCGACAAAGAAATTTCGATTGGGCTGGAGTTCTTACAGTTTGACATGAGACATGCCTGTCTACGAGCTGTTTTTTTTGTTTTTTTTTTTTGTTTTTTTTTGTTTTTGTTTTGTTTTGTTTTTTTTTTTTTTGG
>NW_022699685.1:644580-645471 GCF_011630105.1 Anneissia japonica | reverse complement strand
TTTTTTTTTTTTTTTTTTTTTTTTTTTTTTTTTGGTTTTTTGTTTTTTTGTTTTGTTTTGTTTTGTTTTTTGTTTTTTTCTGGCGAGGTGTCTTGACAATAATACCGGTTAATTATAATTGCTTTCGATGCTAATAGGCCGGAGCAGGCCAGCATCAGAGTTCGAATCTTTAGTTGATAAACTTTCTTAGCTACTCAGAGGTTTATGCCTATTATAGGCCTAAACCTCTGAGTAGCTAAGATAGCTATCCTAAATAATATAGGATAGCTATAGATCAAATACCAAAACTATGTAAATCTTCTTACGAAGATATTGGATTTCATTATGCATTTTACTGTAAAAACTTAAACAACGACAAGACAAGAGTAGAAACATGTACAAAAGGCCTAAATTAATAAAATCAATTTCTAGTTGATATTTTAATTAATACAATTCATAAATGCTAACCAATCGCCTAAGTTAAGTTGTAAATATACGCAATTGTAATTTTAAAAATGATCACGTCTAGTTTTCTCTTTCGAAGTCACGGAATGAAAACAATGTCACATGTCGCACTCTGAGTTTCGTCATCGCCACCAGGGCATTCATAGATGGCGTACATCGTATGCTTTCCCATAAAAATGTAATTGACTACCGTATTTGTCAATTCAAATCATAAATCCTTTTGGCATTAGGGTCTTTCAATAAAGGGTCTAAACCTTAGTCAGGGACTAAACCGTAAGTAGGGACCAGTGGCGTATCTAGGACCCTTGAAATGGCGGGGAAGGGGCTAATGAGGGCGCTAATGTGAATTGGGGGCTCGATGATTAGGCCTAGGTGAGGGGGGCGCTAGCTTGTAAAATAAGGTGATTTTTAAGTACTTGAGTGTGATTTGTTTTGAGGGGAATGATG
>NW_022699685.1:642402-643014 GCF_011630105.1 Anneissia japonica | reverse complement strand
ATATATATTCACAGTTCTCCCCAGCATATCTGATTATATATGTTGGGGTAACGATCACTGTTGGCCTACGTTTCTTCTATTATTTGAGGGCGTACACCAGTTCTTGTCTGTGTTTGGATTTGTAAAATATGATGGTCTATGCTGATGCTCCTTACTGTATATAGGCCTATATTAAATATATGAATAAATTGTATATATCCTGAAACGTCAACCGTGTTCATCTTCATTTTCATATTTTTTTTTTATACTATTCGGGATATAAGTGGATGTGTATAGACAAAGCAGAAATTTCCAATTTCAAATCCCGACTGCAAGCAACTTTTTTCACGATCTCTCTCTGTCACGTCAATGTGTGTGTTCGACAGCGGTAGCAGGAACACAGTTATTTTTGATATCACCATAAACAATTGATATTAATTTTTACATCTGCACTAAAACCTTAGTAATAGTGCATTTTATTGTTGAACAGTAATCTTACCTTGCGGAATATGATTCGATTCAGTTTCCGACAATGGAACGTTAATTTTCGGTGACATTGATAAGATATTGAATTTGAGGCCGACTAGAATAATAAAAATAAAATTACGGTTATTGCAACAGTTATTGCAATAT
>NW_022699685.1:633796-642346 GCF_011630105.1 Anneissia japonica | reverse complement strand
ATCAGCGACGTAAAATAGTGCTCAATGGATTTTTTTGTCGATTGTTTCTTGTTGATATGTTTTCGTATCTGCAATGTCATTTTACGATACGATTTTACGATAAAGGTGACGAAAATATACAATTGAATTTGATTCAGGATTTTTTTCGCAAGTATTTGGGAACGTACTGAGTATTCGGTACGCACGTCAGGTATGGCAAAACAACACTCCTGTGATGTTTTCCTGGCGCACACGTCGGTATAGCATTTGCAGTACCCGCTGCTACTTGTGGGATCGGATTCAACAACATCACTATGGGCAAGCGCGGTAGTCTAGTGGTTATGACACCACGCTAGTTTTCTGGAGGTCGTGGATTCGACTCCCACCCGAATCACTTGCGAATTTTTTTCGCACGTATTTGTGAACGTACCGAGTATTCGGTACGCACGTCAGGTATGACAAAACATCACTCCTATGATATTTTCCTGACGCAAACACACATCCAAATAGGATTTGCATTACCTGTTGCTACTGAGGGATCGGATTCAACACTAGTCACTATCAGAAAGCTCGGTAGTCCAGTGGTTATGACACCAAGCTACCGTAGTTTTCTAGAGGTCGTGGGTTCGATTCCCACCCGAATAACTTGCAAATTTTTTCGCAAGTATTTGGGAACGTACTGAGTATCACTCCTATAAAATTGAAATTGTGGATAATTTACCTTCCAACACCAATACAGTAGCGATGATGACAAGTACTATAACTATCAATAATCCAACGTTGATGAACGGCTTCTTTGGGAGTAAGGCTCTGTCGGACGTCTTGGTGTCAGTTTTATATTTTTGTGTTGAGTTACTCTTCTGTGTAGGGACATTGGCTTTGGCATTCTGACTGTCCATTATAATGCATACTGCATGTGATTCTTCCACGTCGTATATGCTGGAGTACCCCTCGAATGAGATACCTCTAGCCGTATAAGAAGTCATTGTTAAGTCAGCTTCGTTGAATGATGATACTTGTTCTTAAATACGAAGACGTTTACGTGAATCTACCATCATGAACCTTCAGACTCGAATAAAAATTTGCTGATTAATGTAATGAAAAAGTAGAAGTAGACCTATATATACCCTGGATTAAGAACCGAAACCTGTATTCCTCACATTTTAAAAAGTTGATAAAGGTATAAAGTTTCGGGAAATGAAGTATTAATATGGATAGCATCGCATCCGGCTACAGACCTAAAGCATAGAAAGTCCCAAATTTTCATCACACTGCTATTTACACTACCTCTAACAATTTTTCCTGCTTTTATTATATATGTAATACTGGTATTAAATTGTGTGGTTTTTCAAGTTTCATATTGTTTTACAAAAAGGTGGAAGTGTAGATAAAGACGATAGGCTGCCTTCATTGTTATCCAATGTCACCTTTCTCTTTCCTTATAGGCCTATATCGCTTTGTTTATGTTTGTCAGTTTTCCTGGTTTCAATCTTGTGCTTGGCCTATAACCCAGGGTTTTGGTTGTGTATCATCTTGGTCGAAAGTGGAAGTAAAATACTGTGTACGAATTTATCCTTCAACTCCGGATAGGCCTATAATAAGTTTTTAGTAGGCCTACTGCGCTCTCTAATAACCGATTTCCCCCTGTTGTGTTTAGTGGGGACGCAGCTGGTTGGTTAAGATGCTTGCCTTCTAGTACCAGGACCTTTGGTTCAATCCAGATAAAGTTTTCCTGACCTCATAAACTTTATGTAAGGCATATTTTGTAATGGTTGTCTGGTAAGAAATAATGTCCCCTATGAGTAGACAGGTCTCTATTGGTAATCATTGGCCCATGTGACTATAATAAATCAATTGATTCATTCATTCATTCATTAGGCCTATTAGCATTATCACCATCTGTCGTTCCCACTCCACTAACTAATTATATTGTTCTAAGGTAAGATAACTTTAAGGTATGACTTTAAGGTAAGATGATTTTAGAAAGTTGATTTTCCGGTCTTCATTAAGACGCAGCCTTAGTAAGATGAAGTTTGAAGGGAAATTATTTTTTTACTGTTTAAAATACATTTAAACTGGTTTCCCTAAAGTCGCGCTGTCGCTAAATCAATCGTTACACTACATGCTGTCCCCGACACAGTCGGGGAAGCTCCCGATTCGTCGCCAACGCAATCGGCAAAATTAAACCAATTTCAATCTCCCCGATTTATATAGGCGATGAATCTTAACCATTGACCAATCATCTGCCGAATTCACTACACGTCATAAACTTCTCTTCGATTTGTAAGATACTGTGCATGTATATAAATAAGAACTGTGTATTTCATTAGAGAACGTATTATTGATATATTTACATGAAATGACAATAAAGGTGGAAAACACCCACAAAAGACAAAAAAAAAAACTTCTCTTCGACGAGCATTAAACTTGATTATTTTTTTCGCACTAGGATGTCGAATTTCGACATTTCCGTTGTTTATGAAGAGCGATATAAGACTGTTTAAAGAGGAAACTAATGCAAGAGCCCATGTTTAAACGATAGATTGTTCTGTACTGTGAAGCCGTGGTTTCCATAAAATTGCTATTTCCACGTGCCCAACGGAGTGGGTTGTGGGGGTTGTGGGGGTTGTGGTGGTGCGGGGGGGGGGGGCAGAATTCTGGGGGTTGTGGGGGTTGTGGTGGTGAGGGGGGGCGGGGCAGAATTCCCAACAGGAGCGTAATTGGTCCGGAACCAGTAGTATCCAAGATCACCGAAGAGGGTCCAGGAAGAAGAAATAACATTGGAAGCTCTGTCAGTTTAGAAATTTGAACGGCTCTTCACTCGAATCAATTAGTTCCCGAGGCCGGAGGACTCAGACCCGCCTCCCGTCTTACTGGCCACGCTGTTACAAAGAACCTCTTTTTAAAAATTAGTTAACAGAAAGTTTAATTATTCTATTAATGTTTATATATAATATTAATGTCACTGTTAACCTTCAAGAAATATTTCGCAATTTTGCTTAAAATAGCTAAATATATGTAAGTATGCCTATAGTAAACTTATAGTTCTAAGGCCTAAAGTTGCGTGTATTAAAACGATGTAAGACACTTACTGTACATTTTGACTATTTGGAGAGGTCAGATTCGTTAAGCCTACCATTCAGAGCCACATACTTCCAGGGATTCTACCGTTAGTACATGTTCGTCTAAAACCAATTGCATCCGCTAGACAAGTGAAATCAAATCTAACTTACAAACAGGTAGGCTATATAAGAAAGAGGATGTTTTATGACGCAATATAAGGGAAAATAATTTGTCAGAGTGTTACTCGCCTTATGTTAAGAAACAAAACAAAACTTTTCAACCCACAATAATAACAGTAGAACTGATAATTAAAATACATGAAGGCCACAATAAACGTGTAATTGGACTTTAAAAATCAAGAAAAATAAAGTTTAGTCAATGAACTAGTGTCTTCTTTAGAACGAAACTGTAATACGTCAAAAGCAATTCGATAAAAAAAAAAAAACATTTACCTTCAAATAGTTTTTTTTCACAGCGCATCCTTTAACATTATCAATACATCTGATATGCGATAACGTAAGTTACTGATCATGTGTCTATTGTTTTAATATCAAGTAAAATAAATTTTCTCTTCTATTGTAAGTATATACAGTACATGTTTTTCATAATAAATGATAACCTCGCATTAAATGTGCACATTTACAAAACTATCATAAATGGCTAAAGAGTATTTTTGTCTATAATTAACAATGATTTGTTGTTTCTGGTGTTTTTATTGATCACCAATCGATTATCTTTTTTATTAATTTTTATTGCGCCTTGCATCTTTTGGCAAAAGGCGCGGTACAAGTTCCTGTATTATTATTATAACGCCATGAAATTCGGTACACATTATTATAACATATTATTTTGTCATTCCGAGTTGGTGAAACATGGATGACGGGGTGAGCCTGAACAAGCCACGGTTGGTTGGACGACGTGGTTTCACGAAGAAAGAAACACGACGATGCGCACGCGATAATCCATTAACAAACAGCAGGCGATATCGCGTCGTTAAGCGCTTACACAGAGCGAAGTCGTCGGTCGGTCGGCGCAGTGTGCGCGCGGCTTGCGAAATTTTGTTTTCCTGGACGTTTGAGGCAGTGGAGATTGGTGGCGGTATAGATTCAACGTAACTAGAGTTCCTATATAGGAACTCTAAACGTAACTAACGTAACGCCTCCTTGATGCAATGAATATTTATAGAGTTTCCTGCCGCTGTTTTGTCGTCCAGTGTTAAGCATATATCCAAGGCTCGAGTAGGCCTACCATGCATCATGCAACACCGACTATTCTTACGTGTAGTAGTCTTCTTATAATGAAGAGTATGGTTGAACGCCCACAGACTTGAACCCTTTATTATTATTATTATTATTATTATTATTATTATTATTATTATTATTATTATTATTATTATTATTATTATTATTATTATTACAGAACATGTCTATAAAAATAAATAATAATTAGGCTATTATCTACAAAATTATTAACAATTTTACGGCCTTTATAAAACTGAAATGTGTTTCACTTGACGTAAATGCACAAGTATATAAACATACGAAATGATGTTTGCCCTACCTGACGCGGTATAGGCCTATGTACGCCCACATTCTTAGTACATTCTTAAATACTTGCAAAAACAATCTCGCAAGTGATTCGGGGTTTTTTTCGCAAAATTATTTGGGAATGTACTGAGCATTCAATACTATACCACGTCAGGTAGGGCAAACAACTTTATCATTTATCCTGACGCAAAACGAAAGGTGGAAATAGAAACTCTTATTTGATAGTGAAAAATACAGAAATATATATGTATGATCTGTGTAGTAGCAGACAGCAAATGCATCTTAAGAATACCACAATAAAATTCAACCTCAATACCACATAGGCACAGCCTAAAGAATTTTATTATCAGTTTTGTAATGATTTAAATATCAATTTGTTTTTTTCTTCATTTAAAATTAGAAATATGTTTTCTGTGAAAGATCCTGTCCCTAGTGGTCTACGTTCTAACGTTGTGTATAAATTCACGTGCGCAGGCTGTAATGCTTGTTATATATGCTTGTTATATAGGCGAAACTGGCCGACACTTTGCAACGCGCGTTAACGAACACATGACCACGGACAGGAACTCGCACATTTTTAAACATCCTAATAGCTCATCCCAATGTAAAACCTCATGCAACGAAGATTGCTTCCATGTATCGTGTTCCGCTTCAACAGCCAGCCAAAGAAAAATCAAGGAGGCGTTCATATAAAATGAGACACGCCCTCTCTCAACAAGCAACTTTTACATGTTAATTTAACTTTGTCATTCTGATGTTCATCATTACGTTATCATCTTTATTCATGCCATTTTTTCTTCTTTACAATTACAGTCAAATCGATTCTCTAAAAAAGTGCAATGTCATGATGTCTGTTCAAATAGCTATGGTTCAATTCCCATTTATTTAAAATACAATGCTTCACAGTTGTTCACTCCCTTTAAATAATAGATTGCATGTTAGCAATCGTTTCACATGTCTGTTTTATAGTACCGAGTTTTGATAATAAAATTCATTAAGCTTTGTCTATATGGTATTGAGGTTGAAAATTATTGTGGTATTCTTAAGATATATATCATACATACATATACATATGTGTGTGTCTATATAGTAGGCCTAATAAAAATAATAATTATTATTAACACAATTATAATGTAGTTGGTCTTTTGTGTATCCGAATAAATATTTAGTATTATTGTGTTTAAGTTAAATTCCACTTCACGGATAATGTATCCGAATTCATGAAGAAACACACAGTACTGTAAAAAAAGATCACAGTAGGTAACATGGTAACATTATAATTAATTGTAAAAATTATCACAAGTTGTTTGTATTTTTTAAGTTATGTTGATGCCTTAGAAAACAAGTCCCATTACCTTATATTAGCAATGTTGATACTGATAATATTGGTCGTCATCATCATCATTATCGTCACCGTTGGTATTAGGCTTAGGCCTATTTATTATTGTCATTGTCATGATAATTATTAGATCTATATTACTTAATACTGTACTTTACTGCATACGTCAAATAGGCCTAAGTACATTTCGTAGGCCTATTTATATTTTGGTATGCGTGACTGAGATACATTCCTAAAAAATACGGCCTAGACCTAGACTTAACTGTAAACAGTATTGTTTTGTAATTATAGCCTAATCATTATTCATTTGAAAAATAGGCCAATGTATTTCAGAATTATAATAAAAGGAGAACTAGTATGTGGTGCTCAACACTCTTCATCCTCGCCATGTCGCTATCGAATCACATGTCATCAGCACTTTCAATTTCTGTGACAGCACGACTAAAAACAACCCTACTCATTAAGCCTATAAAAAGACTCCGCATTTCATTATAAGAGGGCCCATGTATAACAGCCGACCTTCTAGGATACGCTTAAAGCGTCACCCTCTATAATATAGTTTAAATAAACTGTACATAAAAATAAATAAATCGAGACGAAATATAATAACCATAAGCCAACAACTGTCAGGGGTGTAAATATCGTGTTTTATTAATCAATACTATTTTCAACTACTCGATAATAGTCAACTTATCAAAGGATGGAATTCGATCACGTGATAAAGTAATTTTCACATCACGCTTTTAATATACAGTATTTGGTTTAATAGAAAAGGCAAACGTTTAAAAATATAAAACCAACAACAACATCTTAACCACAAATCTAGATTCAGAGAACATTATGAAGTCGACGATAAACCAATTCTTATTTACATTATGAGATTGAATAAAATACAAAAAGAGCGTAAGAATTGTCACCGTATGAAAGCGGGTACATAATTTATACAGTTAGTTGTGATAATAAGGTTTATGAATTACAATAAAAAAAAAATCAATTAAATTTTGTAAATTATATGAATAATAATTGTTATTATTAGACTCTGGATGATTGATCCCACTCTTCATGCAAGGGAATAAGGAATTTTTCAAGGAAATACGTAAAGTGTTATAAAATAACTGAATTTTTTACCAGTTTGCAAATAAAGAAATTTGCACACTATTTATTAATAGTTCTTCTATTTACAACTCTTAAGGGATAAACCGATGTAATAATAACTTCATGCCTATCATTTAAATAATAACAAAAAATAACATAATAATAAATAATAATAATAATGTAATATCAACACATTAATTATAATAATACGCCATAATAAAAAAGAATCAGATGTAAAAGATTAAAAAAACTATATGTACATTATACGATTCTACAAAATACAAAAAGAGATTAAGTAAGCATATTTACCGAAAAGAAACCTATTATTTGTGGGTTTCCAAACATAAAATATTTTAAAGATATAATGAATATAATATGATAATAAATTATCATTATGAGCTACACTCTTCCGTCCACAACAGGAACTGTACGAACCAGCTACTCGTCTCGAAAGATTCACTGGGTTATTTCTGGTGCACATGAGCCAAATTGTGTATACTGAGCCTACGGTATAGTCCTTATCCGAGAAGACTTGTTACACCACCAGAACTATAGCAAGCGTGCCGTTCGAACCAGCGCCGATATTATGGCTGTACGTTGCGCTCAGTAACTATTCATTTACATCAATGTCTTCATCTTCATCGGTTTAGTCAGCAAAATATCTTTCGATACATCACGCAAAATTGCGCGTTGCGTGTTAATAAGCTAAATCCCTAACAAAAGCTCTTAAGTGTATGTATGCCTATTGCTATTGTTGGTAACACAACATAAAGCTCTATCCACTATGTATTAAACACAAATTATGGGTGAATTGCTCATCGGTATGGGTATTATCAGCCTAGCCTAGGCCAGCCCAGCCAAGCCAAGCCCAATCTGTGTCATGATGTGTGATAGTGTGGATATTTTTTTTTTTTTGGTTTGAATCATTTATAGAAAACTATAAGCATATACAGTATATTATAACATATAGGCCTAATACAAACGATTGCACATTAGCAGAACAATATTACGGAATAC
Source organism: Anneissia japonica (assembly GCF_011630105.1). NCBI lineage: Eukaryota > Metazoa > Echinodermata > Crinoidea > Comatulida > Comatulidae > Anneissia > Anneissia japonica. The sequence goes on along the minus strand of NW_022699685.1, from coordinate 634,306 downwards.
AACACCAAAATATCCCAAATAAAAGAACACATTAAACGACCAGAAACCCATACCCATTTAATAATATACAAATCCAAATTTATAAAAAAAAATACACCATCACATATTCCCAGTCACACAGACACCTTTTACGACAAAAACGTATACACATACAAATACACATACTGTAATGTCATAAGACGGATTGTCACCAATTTAAATCAAAGAAAGGTTAAAAACTGATATAGACCTCATTTATCGGGCAAACATACGTACGCTGTAATAGGCGATATGCATAGAACCATAATGATAAAGTACAAAAGAATGGGCAGTCAATTATTTCAATCTTATCAAAATCCCTTTAAATATTTTTTCATTCAACCGTCGAATTGCATATTAATATCCAAGTTGGTTCAGCGATACCTGCAAGCCGTAAGATACAAAAACCAAAACATACAAAAAACGAGTAAAATATTTTCCCATAAGATTCCAATTAAGTCCACATAGTTAAGGTGTCAACTCTGGAGCATA
>NW_022699685.1:626525-630964 GCF_011630105.1 Anneissia japonica | reverse complement strand
TACTTTTAAATAAATATATAAATATAAGAATGAAATGATTAAATGATAAATGCATTACTTACTACCAAGTACGGGTGGGAGCGTCGATACGGCCTCTGTACAATTAGGTTTGTTGTCATACGTTGAGTTATGTAGGCCTATGTCAAACCCGTATTCGTCGACACAAAAGCATTCATTCTCAGACGGTATGCATTGAAGAGGGTCCCATGAGCCATCATCCAAACACGAATAAAGCCAAAAAATCGTCTCGTTATAGTATGCAGAAACTTTCAAAAGTAATTCACGTTGTTGAGCGCAAGTAGAGTTGACACCAATGGCTACAAAGTTGAATAAAATATTCTATACTAAATAACATTATTATTAAATTTATTATAATACACGGTAAAAGGTTACATAAATGCATAAACCAATTACCTGTCTCTAAATACCAGTCTGTCTTCCATTTTTATTTAGGTGTTGTAGTTATACTGAGCAGAAGCGTAGAATTGTAGAGGGGTTATTTAAATCTATAAAACTATATTTTTAAATACATTAACAATAATGCATTAATTGTTAATGTTATAATAATTATATTTATATGCTACTGTCTACTGTCTAATACTTATAACATCTAAATTGCTGGCTGTTTTCTATACAGTTGTAACAAGTATTGCTCAGCAGTTTAATAATGCATTAACTATAATTGATGTCTGTTATAATAACGTTATATATATGCTTCTGTTAATTAAACTTACAACATCCATATTGCTCGCCGTTTTCTATACATTTATAGCTACTATTGCACAGCGTATCAATTGAGATACAGGTTGTATTTGAACACAGTATTTCATCTTCAGCACAATCTGTTATGAAATATTGTAAAGAATATAAAATTTATTCTAAGTAAATGCGTTTGGTATATACAGTATTTATATTCTAAATTCATGTTCAGTGACATAATTGAACGTGCATTAGCCTTGTTCAGTTAATTTTAGCAAAGCATTAATAAGAATATATACATATATCCATTGTTTGTGTCATTCTTTCAAGAAATATAACAATTACCGTATCTATTCGAATAAACGCCCCCATTTGAATAACCCACCCACCACCCTCCCCCCATCCCTTACCACACACACACACACACACACACAGCCTCTCCTCAACACATTCTATTAATGTTGTACTCCGGTATTCTAACCTGATAAGATAAACACACAGGATCACATTTTGACGGTAATTATGTGTTGTAGTTCCACATTTACAATGAAAATTAAGAGAAGTTTATTGTGCATACGTATCTATATTTCACCAAAATAAAAACGGCACCCTCGATAGACGCCTTCCTCGAATAAACACTCCTCAAAAACCATTCTCAACAAGGAGTTTATTCGAATAAATACGATAATTTATATTACCTTAATAGAAAACTAAAAAAAAAAAATAAAAATAGAAAACGTGAGCATGTGCAGGAATGAATAAGGGTAGGAAAACTTTATAGGCGAAATGATACAGCACACATGCAAGCAAATATAAAACACAACAAAAATAAAATATAAGCCTTAGTGGTAATACAAAATACCTCGAATGACAATACCTTCTTCTGTGGAGTATTCTGAGCTAAAACCTGAAGTTGCACCCGTGATTGATTGTGTATACTCTAATGATGTTGTTACAATAGGGAATGTTTTACTTCCATAGTCATCTGGAGATTCGGTAGTTGGTGGTCTGACGTCTTCTTCTGTTGTCTTTGGTTCTTCTGGTGAAGTCCCGTGTCCCTCTATCAAAGATGTTGTTATAGGTTTCGAAGTTGGTTTTAAAGTAATTGGAATATAGGGCGTACTGGATTCAGCTGGTGCAATTGTGGTTTCGATAAATGCTGCATTCGTAGTTGATTCTGAAGAGTCTGTCATAAAATCTGACGATGATGGCTCCATTGGTTCTATAGAGGTTAACTTGTCTGAAATTTTTGACTCAGTGGAACTCTCTGAAATTTCTGTATATGGAGTCACAGATTCTTCTTGAAGTGATGTTGATTCCATAGAGTCACTTGTTGTTTGAAACTGGACTACTGTATTTTCTTCATAGGTAGATGTTATTTCAGATAGTTGAGAAGTTACTGTGTTATCTAGAAGAGGGGTAAATTTTGTGGTGTTTGGGAATGATTAAATGTAAAGAAGCAGTAATGAAATGGTTCTATAGATGTCACTTGACACCAGAAAGAGATTTTGTCATTGGATCTACAATATTAATAATAACATTTGGAAGAAAAGTTTTCAAACATTTTGAACATGCATTTGAAAGAAAAAGAGATATGACTACGGATGGCATGGGGGTGGGTTTTGACAAATATTGTGCATTATATGTCTGGTGCATAAAAAACACAGCAGTTGCAGAATATTTGTAGCGGTGAAACTTTGTAAGGCGAGGTTACATGCTAAAATGGTGCGGTAATTAGGTAAATCATGCCTTGGTAGTTATCATTTCCTTACCTATAACTGGCATGACAGTCGAACTTGCTGTAGGAGGTAGTATAACATTTAATTAAAAAAAAGAAAACAAAATCCAGAAGATTAGTTGTATAATCATACACAGGCAACAGAACTGGAATTCATTTAAACTTTAATGAGAAAACGAAATACATCAAACACACTCTAATATACAATAAATTATTCTCTTCTGAGAGGTGTTCTAAAGTGAAAATCGGGGAAGAAATGCAAAAATAAAAGGACGTGATTGATACATATTGGGAGGAGTAACTCGAATCGTAAAAGCAAGAGACTGGTTTAGCTGGCTCCACTTTCTTAAAGGATTCGTGCAGCAGTGGAGATATAATACCTTATGAAGTATATCATTGAGTAAGATATGAGGTTATTTACTAACCCGTGGCTGGTTTAACGCTTGGGTTTGTTGTTGGGTGTTGTGCATCATAATCTGAAATGAGATGTGTATATGTGACGACAATATCTTCAACACGAACTTAATAATTATTAACACAAAAAGTAATATAGTTTAGCATTTACTGGTTAAAATGCACAAGTCTCTAGATGCAAGTCAGTCAACCAAGAAGTCAATCAATTAAATCAAGGTATACATCGTTTAACAGATGAGAGATGAAATGTAAATATTTCCCTAATTAGATATATACATTAGCAAAAAGAATGGAAAAAATAGAGTGTTAAAGAAGACAAATAAAAATATGTCCACGGGCAAAGAATTCTTACATTCCTTGGAAAAAACAGTGTTTATAAACGTTTTAGAAGATAGAGAGGAAAAATATATTATTGTATGAATTCCAAAATTATAATTGGATGGGGCATTCTTAGGTAGAAGACAATGCAATCAATGCTAAAATGTCATTAAGCTTATGGAAGATTCTAAGCACTGTCGAGTGCACATCCTCTTCATAAAAACATCACCATAACCATGGAGGTATGCAACATTTTATATTTTTATACCGTCGTGCTATAACATAACACTCAATATAAATAATTTTGAGGGCTCTACAGTGGATTTGTTGAAACCGTTCAGATTTGGAGTATAGTCAGGGTCGTTCCCTCATAATAGTGTGGTAGCATTCAAAAACATTAAGACAACACACAACTGTTTTATTATTACCGGAAGACGAACAAGCTGTAAATTTCACCAACATTCAAGATTTACCTGTGACCGAGACACTTTCTGGATCGATCATAATTTCCCCAATAACGTTACTGTTTCTTGCTAGTTCATTTTGGATCTCACTTTCGACTTTATTTGAAGGGATTATTTTCGTTGATTTGAAAATTAAATCAATATCTACAATCACACTTCCAAAGCTGTAAATAAAACATAAACGAACGGAGATGAGGTTCAAGATTCATTCAAGATTCTTTATTTGTCTCCTTTTGGAAAATCAGTTGGTACATCACATCGCAACACAAAGTGCAGGATTAACAACAATATGATTATAATTAGGCCCTAAAATTTATTTAATATTTTGATTAAGAATTCTAATGGATAGTGGTACGAATGAATTGAGAAATCTGTTTGTTTTACAGATTTGTGATTTTAAACTTTTACCCGAGGGTAGCCAAGTAAAAGATGCGTTTAGTGGGTGCGTTTAGTTATAGTGTAAGTTTTGTTTTTAAACACTGCAGGCATACTTGTATCTGAATTGAGTACTAAACTGAAATCTATATAATTACTGGAAATGAGATATCATTAATTTTTGCTAATATTTTGTGGCTTAGACTATTAATTCCCCCATAATATATTATTGTAATAATTTATTTACATTATTACGGTACTTTATTTCAATTAAATCTAGTTAATACAGCCAAATTACCATCTCTTCCTTCAGACACTTTTACGCTGACGAAGGCAGCAGGTGCTGCCGAAAACTTCGTTGAATAAATGTACATGTCTCAAATTATGTCAAAGTGTCCGGCGTTTATGTTAACAACTGCAGTGTTATTTTA
>NW_022699685.1:619560-625764 GCF_011630105.1 Anneissia japonica | reverse complement strand
GTTCTTCTTTTGATTCAAAGCCTCGAAAAAATCCCATCCAAAGTTCGCAAAAGAAGAAGCCCAGGGCTTCAATTCAAGGTTTTACGGTATGTGAGATATGTAACATGGGTACGAGCATGAAAAGCGCCACGCCAATATTTTGTTTTGTGCCGCATTGAAGCCTCCAAAAATATCATAAGCGCCGCGGCGCTTATTCGAGCATTTTACGTGTACGCGACTAATGGCGACGTAATTCGTATCTCCTCCATCATCACCCTGTCATTTATTGTTCTACTTTTGTTCAATGAAAATGGCCAAATGACATGATTCCATGTCTATCAGACTTCAGAGACTAAACCCCAAAGGAACGCGTTGACTTTCGTCACTGAAATTACCCGTGGTAACGATCTTTCACGGGAACAGTTTACCCTATTAAAAATGTGTGGGGCTTACAATTTTCAAGCATTTGGTGCGAATATAATGACATCTTATCTATTACTCAATAGTTTATCAAGACAACAAGTCGCCAACTCCATTAGATTTTTAAAAATGCTAATTTGTCGTTTCATTGTAGCTCGTTGATGGAAATGAGTTCGAGTTCTTGTTATAGCAGTTTCGCTTTATTAACATGACTTGAAGGATTAATTTCTCCTTTTATGAGTAGTGTTAAATAGGTTTTGTGGGTCATTAAATGTGTACATTAATAACAATGCTAGCTATAATCGGCGCTCCTGTGAGTGTCACTCTTTGTTATCTCGCAATGGAGTAACAATTCCGATGGTTGTAGATTTTTTTTAAACCAGTAGAGTGGATGGGAGAACCCAACTAACAATTTTACGTTATAATAACGTGGGAATTTGATAGGCCCAGTGTACGCATTTGGTTCGTGTGCACTTTAAAGAACCCGATACATCATTCGAGAAGAGTAGGGGTTACCCCGGTGTACTGGTCCATTAAGTCCCCTGTTGTTAAATGGATATGCATGTAGGACAGTGATTAAGTTCACTTATTGGCATATCCTTGGCCCTCGTGCCTAAAGAAATGAAATGAAATGTTGGAAACGCTGTTGCAGCGTTGTGGGTAAAGTTATAAGAGAGCTTTCGATTTGCGCGACGACGTGACGTCAGAATGGGTCCACTCATGCATAAGCGTACTACGTTCTCCTGTCTCTTATACACATCTAGATGTGTATAAGAGACAGTATATATATATATATATGTAGGCCTAATTGGCATACAATTCGCCTCATAAGATTCATAGCTACAGAAAAGAGCCTATAGAATGTAAACAAAAATTAACAAACCGAATGTTGGTGACTATACTCCTCTCATATGCATCGCTTAAATCCCCAGTTCTGTAAACATCATCCATCTAAAATGATAAAGTGATTGATTATACTGTTAATTAAGAAAGACCATACAGAGATATCAACATTAAATTATTTTATCTAATTTGAATCTTTCAATCTGTAATATTATTGTTAGAAAGCAGCAGTTGGTTAAATTCACTGCTTTACTGTCTAGTGCACTGAACTATTGTTGTGGTTCTGTTTCTATTGCATCATGGAGTCCTCCAGTGGAAACATGTAATAGATCACCGTCTTGGACGATGAAAAATACTAATACCTGTAATAATACTACAATCATCATCTATAGTCATAACAAAAACAAGGCAAGCAACTTGCTGTGTTATCTTAAATACGGTATTTTTCACTCAATGATGTAACACCTATTATGCGCTCTCGGGTGCGGCGGTCCGTAGCGTCCCTCCCCGCACCCGCGGCCTATTGGATCTGCAACTTGTGTTTTTTATATCGAATGTAAAACATACATCATATAATTTCCAGTGGGGGGGGGGGGGGGGGGGGGGGGGTTGCCGGCCCGCCACCTCCCTAAATTTTGTCAAAAAGAAATTGTTTAAATGGAGATAAAAAGAAAATTATATTCAAATTTTAAGTCTGTGAATACCATTTCCGCCTAGAGGTACCATAATCATAACTTGTCTTACGTCAACCCAACCATGGTGAGGCTAAGGTGGTATAGATCCTACATCTGTGAGTCCCTCCCTGCCCCCCCCCCACCCAACTCCGTATTTCAAATTCCTAGATCCGCCACTGATATCATATCATTTATTTTGTCGTTGAAAACATTAATACAATGACAAACATGATTGAAAAAAACGAGCAAATCTAAAGTCCGACAATGGAATTGGCGACCGGGGGACCCTAAAAGGGCCCCAGACTTAGAAAGCCACAGGGCCCTGGCCCCATCGTTACCGGACGCCACTGCTTTCAGTTCGGTACATTGGCAACGGATGATTCATTATTCAGGAGTATACGCACAGTACGTACCGTACGTTTGTGTAGGGCTATGACACGCACTTAGCAAAATTACAGTCTAAAATTCGGACTTGAATGAATACCCGTAATACGTTTAAAATCGACCATATAATCAACAAAATGACTAATATATAGTTACTGAGTTTTGGACTTCATCTGCAACGCGTATGTATTCGTCCGATTCTTTATCATTTAACGCTTCTGAGAACACTATTGGGTTTCCGCCTATTTGTGTCACGGCAATCGATGAGGTGAATCCTATTTTTAAAAAAGAATAAAGTTTATTATTTATTCTTATTAAAGTGAAGAACACAGCAATCTACAGGAATAATGAACAACATTCTACGTTTAATATTATTATACTCTACAAACATTATTACAGCGCCCTCAAATAACGGACCGTTTTGATAATAGCAAATTATCGCAACACGCGCATATCTTATTATTTTTCATATTTTATTGATAATTTGTTGAGCTGCACAAGTAGTTGAACCTCTTCTAAACGGTCATAGCTAATCGTTTTGTGTTTTGGGGTGATGCTGATGTTGATGATGATGATGATGATGATGATAAAGATATAATAATGAAGATAAAGATGTTTATGGTGATGATAAATATGATGATGGTGATAATGATGATGGTGATATGATGATGATAGTGATAGTGATGTTAATGGTGATGATAATGATATTGTTCTGGTTGATGATGATGATGATGATGATGGTGACAATGATGATGATCTAATAATCTATTAAAGTTTACAATATAGGCCTATTTGATCAATGCATCGATTTATTTCTATTTGATATTGGTAATGTAAACACTTACTATACGTCATTTCTTTTACTGCAACTACTGTGGATCCTTCTTCATCATCGAAAATTTCATGATCAACGCTCACTAAAATAAATAAATAAAATAATATTTGAATTAGTTTTAAAGAAAGAACAAATACAAAGCATGCGGTGTACCGCGTCATGTGGAGATAAAGCTTTAGATTGGTGATGTGACCATGTATTATTCGCATTATCAATGTTCACAAAATCAATATAAATAAAAACCTAACACTGTACAAAACCAAATTTGAAGCAGTAGAATTCACACTTTATAAGATAGCCGATACAACACTGTATTCGACGCAAGCACGTTAAACAGAGACCAATGTGATAATCTCAAACACTACCGTATATCAGTTGCATATCATTTACAATAATGATAATGATAATGGTGATGGTAGTGATGATGATAGTGATAATAATTATTAATGGTAGACTTAAGTGCAAATAATTACAATTTTATATGGCTATATCTGATGCAATTCTTTCAAATGTTTTTCCTAATTCCTTTTGATAAAAGAATTTGATATTTACATTTCTAGTGCAATTCGAATTGTGATGTACTTTAATTAATGTGTATTATTGTACTTTAAGCCAAAGGGACCATGAATTTCCAACTTGGTACGATGGACAATAGAAATTTAACTTATCTCGTATTATCTCATTAAACATTAATTAAATACAGTAGTTAATATACATTATCACACTATTGATAGGTTTTTGTTACAAAATTTAGATTTCTATACATCATATGTAATGGAATAATAATCAGTTTTGAATCTAGTAATCATGGCGTCAATAAATATCAATATAATTGCAACCTACCTCTAAGAACAAGAATGGTACAAGTTGCTACCACTGCTAAGGCAAGGAAAATAAAACCAAAAATCTTGCAGATTCGATACGTTGAATGGAATTTACCGTAGAATTTGTACGGTTTTGTTTTGCTTGGAGCAGAATCATAATAATCTGGTAACGATTGTGTGTGTCGACTGTCAGATATAACTACCTCCTTCAACATCACGTTTTCTGTCTTATTTGCGTTGATCAATGCAGACGTCGGCGCTGGGGCGTCGAAAGTGCCACCAGTTAGTCCGTCAGGGTATGTGTACTCGTGCTCATCGTCATCGTACGAATCGTCCGTATTCTGATTATTGTCGACGCCGTTTAGCCCAGGTGAATCCTTTGGCAGTGTCGACGCATCTGAATGTGTAGAAGTGCTAGTAATGTTTAACTCATCAGAATCCATTTGCTGTGACTGATTCTCTGTCGTGGCTTCAATAGTACTAGATCCTATGTCATCATCGCGCTCGTATACTGGGCTATCGAAACTAGCCTATAACAAAAAAAAAACAAAAACACATGTGTCATTCAGCAAGGATCTTTTGTGACAGCCTACAGTTTGAGCATCAATGAAATTATACAATAGCGAACGAACAATTGGTGTGTGATGGTGAAACAAAAAATAAAGCAGAGTCAACAGGCGTTTGGTTGAACCATTCCTAGTGTTATATGACTACCGTGGTACCGGGATGCTTACACTTTGGTATCCAAACGGATTGAAATTTTAATCAAATGTAAGGGAGGAAGGATGGATATAATAATAGAATAACTCTCTATAGCCTAATATCTCTCATGACTAACATAACAATAACACAAAGCATAAAACACGTCCATAATAATGAATCAATATTGTTAATCACTGGCGGGGGCAACAGTAAAACAGTCTGACAACGTTATAATAATAGCGTGCGACTTCTGTTCTTGTTGTCCTCAGCAGGTTTAGTATTTTTACTTGTATTATATTTTGACTTGCAACCCAGAATGAAGTATTACACTGTACTTGTATGGAAATACTCTAGTGAAAACTGACATGCGAAATTTCAATAATATTTAAGCCTAGTCCTATTGTTAGAAGCCGACATACGACTTTTATTCAGTCCAACAACACAATTCTGCTCAGTGAATAAGGTACTGTATTATTGTTCGAAATATGTTTTCTGAAGTTACCTTTTTCTCATACTCGTGAAGGCCGCTACCTCAGTACCACAATGAGCTTTGCCAATGCCTATATTGCCATATCGTTATTACCCCGATCGTTAAGAGCAAACACATTCTTTACTAAACTCCTTGGGAATATAGTATACCATCATGTAAGCCTATATTCTATAAATATTGAGGATAATTTTATGTGTTACACGAACCCTTGACCTTACTAAATCTATTTTAGCTAATATATAATTAATGAATGAATTAACTAATTATTAATTATTAATTATTGTTACAACTCAATCGTTACGTCATTAGTTGACTTTCAAAATCATTTTCCTTTTTTTCCCTACCACCCGCTACGCTGCAATGGCTGTTACTACGCGATGTTGCCTGTCGCTACGCACTCATTAGTGAGATTTCGGAACATTTCGAAAACGATAACGAATACAAATACGTCATTATCATTATATCATTCGTGCCTCAAACATTCTTGGCAATATGCTGTAGGCCTACGAGTTCAATATGTTCCTTGATTCATGCAAAGGTATGAATTGCCTACATTGAGACAGATATGCAGCTGTGTGGAGAAAGGGTGGTCTAACAATTTGTTGACGTAACCGTATTCGCAATTTTGATTACTACAATCGACATTTACATTAAACAAGGGAACAGTTAAATTTCACTGTTGCCTGATTAAACGAATCGTTCGTGACAAGTGAAAAAAAAAAGAAAGTAGAACTACCAGCGTGGTTATAAGCGAGGTTTGGTAACATTTTTGTGCTAGAAATCATAGACCGACGTAGTAATATTGTTTTAATACACTGCAATTTAGTCAATTGAGTCATAAACACTGGCTTTCGTAATGTGACAACACGTTATTGTAATTCAAATTGTGAAGATAATGCATGGTAGGTTGGGACATAGAGAAAATAGAACATGGTTGGGCAAACTTGTGAAAATATTGCTGCAGTAGGCCTATATGTATAGTTGTTAGACCGAAGAAAAGGCAGTAACTCTGTATGACATATCCGTATGTCGCTTGTGGTTTACTAAAGATAT
>NW_022699685.1:617477-619462 GCF_011630105.1 Anneissia japonica | reverse complement strand
ATATTATACTGTACATTTATGTTGTAATGGTCTCTGTTGATATAACGTAGAAGAGTAGGCCTAAATGTATAAACCTATAAAATGTTTTGCTTTTTTCGTATTTTACTCACATTAAAACGGAGTAGGCCTACTTATAATAATAATAGTTAATAATAATAATATTGTTAATAATGATGATGATGATGATGACGATGATGATGATGATGATGATGATGATGATGATGATGACGATGATGATGACAATGATGATAAAATGAATGTGATGATGATGATAATAATGATGATGATGATGATGATGAAGGTGATGATGATGATAAGGATTAATGGTAATGATGATGATAATATTAACATTAACAAAGTGCACATAAACCTATACTGATATAGTGCTAACCTCAAGAAAGGGAAAGCATAAAAATACCGTGAACCTAAAACATCCAAAAACAAGAATACCTCACACACATCACCGTAAGCTTAAAGTACTGCCGGTACACACTGTAATCAAGGTGCTTACAGAATAAAAGAAGTAGCTAGCAAGTAACAGCGAGCAGAGGCTCCAGCGAGTTTATTTCAAAAGGCGGGAAGCCACGACTGCTTAATGACCTATCGCCTCCGAGCTCATGAACATATGGGGACTATATTATAGAGGAAGTTTCTTTTTTTTTGTCGCCAGAACGAAGACTTCGTGTTGACACGCACCATCAGCAGTTCATGGAAATACTCTCCTGGATTTTTACCTTCTAAACATACAGAAAATATAAATATATTTATTTTTTAACTTTTTGATAAACATAGAAAATAGAAAATTGGTGTGTCTGCGCCCGACGTAAACACCTCGAAGTCGGAATCGGAATTTTGTTTAATAATAGTAACAACAACAACAACAACAACAACAACAACAACAACAACAATAATAATAATATTAATAATAATAATAATAATAACAATAATAATAATAAAAATAATAATAATAATAGGCCTAATAGTAATAATGATAATAATAATTGTTTCAATTTATACATGAGAATAAATCTATAAAGGCCTATATAGTCTATTATACTTATGAATTAAATCTTACACATATTACCATTAATATTATATATTTACTAAATTAAAGTATGGAAAAGGCTTTGTTGAGTCATGCAGCTTCATAAATTAAAGCGTGATTCAGTGGTACCAGTTGGTGTGTTCAGATGGGTGTGTTCATCCATCGAATAACACACGGTTCGCTTTTGTTACGCCTTTATCTATTTTGTCTTTCGCATTCAATCCTGTGTGGAACATTTAACTATATAGGCCTACTTCTGCATGAAGAGGTAATTGCTTTGACTGGAAGTTGTTAACACTGTAGACATTTTTGGTGAGCCAGAAGTACATGTAGGGTACAGGTTAACAACACTATTTGCTGTATGCTATCGGTATATAATATAAAAATAAGGTTATCTTTCAGCGGGACAAAGGCATTCAATAATGATACTGTATGTTTATACGATGCCCATGGGATGAAATCGGATCTGTCCCTATTGAATGTGCTTGAATAACATCAGGTAGCTTGCGTATAAAAGCCACTGATAAGGGATGCTTTTTAGAACAACTTCCGCTAGCATGGTAGGCCTATCTATACATTACATTAATATAGGCGTCCTTTTAGTACCATTTTGAAATTTAAATTGAACCTTGTGCCTTGTGTTATGGCTTCCACTAAAACGCATGTGCACCCACAACACAATAATCACAATGGAAACTAGGTATATTAAAACCATTTCAATGGTATGATAATAATAATAATAATAATAATAATAATAATAATAATAATAATAATAATAATACGTCTCTCTTAATACTTAACAAATATTTCAATGGTATGATAATAATAATAATAATAATAATAATAATAATAATAATAATAATACGTCTCTCTTAATACTTAACAAATATTTTATATATGTACGCAACAACAATTCACTTTCTCTCACACACACACACAC
>NW_022699685.1:614808-616142 GCF_011630105.1 Anneissia japonica | reverse complement strand
CATAATAAATGTTCCTGTACTCGGATATTGGTACCTTGTTCGTTTGATCAAACTGCTCTTGGCTGCCGGTCTATATACAAAAAGTCTCCAGCCGGAGACATACGGTTAGTAGAGCGGCTAAGGAGAAAAATCGTGCACTTCTGGAAGAAAGCATGAAACTTCCCACAGTGATACCTAAGGATCATTAAAAAAATAGACCCCAAAAAATAAGCCGCTTAGTGGCCGCCATCTTTAAATTAAAAATGGCCGCCAAAATATTGGATTTTTATCAATAATCTTCATATCTGCAGCACCTAGCACTGTCATTTAAAGGTCTTTACCTATGTTATCATGGAGTAGTATGCAGTGATCATAAATTATATCAGATGGCCGCCATATTTGATTTCAAGATGGCTTCCAAAATATTGTTAAATAATTGTAACATAGTCAATCACACCTTTAACCATGTTTTTAATATCATAGAGTATCATACTGTCTCTTATACACATCTTATCTTAACCTTACCATATTATCTGCCGGATCTGCCATGGTATACGAGACTTCAAAAAAACGTTAAGAAACAGGTGTGGTTCCCAGATACGTGGCGTATATCCGTCGCTCAAGAGGTAACACCAGAACTTACTAAAAAGGAACACAGATGTAGTTTAACACGGGTTTCTTTCTACGCTCTGTCACTATGCTATTGTTCGACTAGGTACAAAATTACAATAGACGGCAATGCTCAGACATAAATCTCTTATTGTGATGTACTGGAGCGGAAATTCAATGCAAGTCCAACCGTCAAGTGATTCAGTTAAACTTAGTCCTCTTTATAAGCATTCGTAGTCTAAAAATAGATCAACGGAAAATACACGGCAAGATTAACAACACGTCGTAAATGCAAACATTGAAATTCTTGATTAATTTAAAACTAGATCTAGGATATGGGAATTCGTTACAGATAAATATTAGATCAATAATATTGATCCATAATAATGATTATTGTTGCTTATATATAGGCTTAATATACAATCGTACAGAGGGCGTTTGTGAAAATCACACTGAAACCAATGCATTGCTTTTGTATGATCCGCAGTGGAAACTGGGGCGTCACTACAGAAATCTGTGAAAACTTATTTATCAAGTGGTATGGTATATCAGTGTACAGGATTACTAGATCTTTTTTTTTTTTTCTTTAAGTAGGCCAAATTATAAGATTATTATTTTAAAAAAATATATAGGTTTACTAGGCTAATATGGCGTCATCTCTTCAACAAAGAAATTCTTTATAGATCTAATATACCCCAGGCCCGTAGCCAGGTTCTTCAAAGGGAATGGTGGGGGGGGGGGGGTTC
>NW_022699685.1:612803-614785 GCF_011630105.1 Anneissia japonica | reverse complement strand
GGCGAGGGGTCCAGGGTAGAAGCCCCGTGAGGTCCGCGAAACCCCCAAAGCCATAGGATTTTTGTGCTTTATGCAGTGTCTAAATAATGCTATAGAAGAAGATATGATTAAAACACGATCTGGGTGGGTCTGCAGTGCATTAGTTGGGTTGGAGGACTTGTTTGGGAAATTTAAGGGGGGGGGGGTTCGCCAGAAAAGAAGGGTTTGCTGGAAAAGGAGGTTCTTCCGACGAACCATAACCCCGGCTACGGGCCTAGACCCTATGAAGAAGAGACCATTGAGACCAAAAAATTCCCCTTAAAAATAATCTCACCTGGAATGACAAAGAAGACCTAGTACTTAGTATACCGTAAAACTGCTAATAATAGCCCACTACAATTGATATTTTTCTCCTGGTATATGGATATCCCATATTTAGTCTACACTAAAGTGAAAGTGTTCCCTTAACAGGAATTGTATTCTGAATAGAGGTGTTCCAAAGTATACAGTACTATTAAACCGGGGCTTACTGTACATTACACCTTTACCAGCTACACAGGGTTGTTTCCCGCATCATCGTTCATCATTCTTCTAGGTATCAACGAAACGACAGTCTATTTTAGATATTGGGAAATCCTACTTGACTATGATCAGTGAGTTGTTATAGATGTAGACATTGCTCATATAATGCAATACGTGCAGGCAGGCAATTAGTATTACACCACAGCGCAGCAGTTTACACTAAAGCAGCTGTAATATGTAGCTGACATTAAATGAACTACGATCATGTTTATAAATAAAGTCTAGTCGTGCATCATAGACAGGAGACATACTGCAATTCTACATTATTATACGCATGCCTATTAGAGCGGCAGCCAAGAACAATTTGATCAAACGAACAAGGTACCAATATCCGAGTACAGGAACATTTATTATGTAACATAACATATCAATATATACTTGACCAACAGTATCAATTAACACAGCCTAATGTCCCTATCAAACCTTAAATATAAAAGTATAGTATTACTGTATATCCATTTTGGATTTTTTAAAAATAATACTTTTGTCATAGTTATCCTACAATATTTCAAATTACTTACGCTCTGTTTAGTTTTATTATAAACACTTTTCATCTCATAATTGTCATCTCAAAAAGAAGATACATCCAACTTCTTTAATTTTGACGACGGCTGAGTAAGTGCAGTGGGGCCAGCTTAATCAAATTATGAAGTAGGCCTACTGTGGGGCTTACGCTGATGATAAATCATATCCATAGGGGGAAAACTTTTGGAGGTGTCTGGCAGGACATATCCAGCGGATAATTTGTCTGGCAATACACTTTTTATACTCAGTAGAGTATGTTTGTTAATTTTAAGTTGATTTTTAGTGGTATCTCCAATACATGATCTAGCTCAATTATATCACAGTGTCCACAGGGGGAACTTTCGGGGGTGTCTGGCGGGACATATCCAGCGGATAATTTGTCTGGCAATATACTTTTTATACTTAGTAGAGTATGTTTGTCAATTCTAAGTTGATTTTAAGTGGTATCTCCAATACATGATCTAGCCCTTAAATTTAGGACCCTTTTGGGGGTGTCTGGCGGGACATATTCAGCGGATAATCTGTCTGGCAATACAATTTTTATACTTAGTAGAGTATGTTTGTTAATTTTAAGTTGGTTTTATGTGGTATCTCCAAAACATGATCTAGCCCATTTTTCAGCCCCTTAATTGGTGCTCCAGGGGGCACACCCAGCAGGGGTCCCCGGCAGACGTCCATATATTGACATGTTATGTTACATAATAAATGTTCATGTACTCGGATATTGGTACCTTGTTCGTTTGATCAAACTGCTCTTGGCTGCCGGTCTATATACAGAAAGTCTCCAGCCGGAGACATACGGTTAGTAGAGCGGCTAAGGAGAAAAATCGTGCACTTCTGGAAGAAAGCATGAAACTTCCCACAGTGATACTATGACACCTAAGGATCATTAAAAA
>NW_022699685.1:606973-612435 GCF_011630105.1 Anneissia japonica | reverse complement strand
GAGAGAATACTACGTGGAGCCAATGACCATCCATTTGTCATTGCTGGACCAGAGCAAGCACCTAGAGAGGGCTGTCATAAGTTAACAAAATGGGATGTTTAAGGATCAGCTGGCAAAATTTCTCCTGAAAGAATGGCAAGAAGATCACTATGGTTCCATTCTATCAAACAATACGCTAATTGTGTCCCATGGTGGCAACTGTGTCCGGCTCTCTTTTAATAAGCTTGATTTGAAGATGAATGTTGAAAATCAAGCTAATCTCCAGGGTAGTCATGAGGAAGCAGATACTCTCATTGCATTCCATGCATCTGGCACCACTGAAAATATAATCATTAGAGCCTCTGATACTGATGTCCTAATTATTCTCATTGGAATGCTAGGAAGACAGCTGACAAATGACAGACCTACATCATACAGTCGCATTATTATGGATTGTGGATCGGGTAATAGCCGTCGGTTAATTGATGTCAAGCATTGTCACCGCCCAGAGTCAAAGCAGGACGGATTAGCTGCAGCCATTCCAGGTCTTCACGCATTTACTGGCTCAGACTTCACCACCGCATTCTACAGAAAAGGTAAATTGAAGCCACTTGAGGTTCTCGTAAAAGACACAGAAGGAACACTTATTCAGTTCTTCAGCAAACTGGCTTCTTCTGAAGATGAACCAGACCAGAGAAAAGCAGAAGAGTTTGTTTGTTCCTTGTATGGCTTGAAGGGTGATGTAAAAGATGTCAATGAGGCCAGGCTCCTAAAACTGTGTCAGATGATGGGTAGACTGGATCAGGTACTGTATCAGAAATCATTTCATATAGGAAGGAAATAAATATACATAACAGTAACCTAATAACCTAAACTACAATTTTCCATTATAAATGTGCTTTTGTTTGTGGATTAACGTAAATTAGCATTAATTAAAAATATTCCCAGTGGTGTGTGAGTTTTAAAACATTGATAACTAATTTGTAGTCTAAATATCTATTTTGTTTTAGGAGAACCCGATGTCCAATGTGAAGAAAGTAGACTGCGCACTTCTTCCACCTTGTACGAAGACTGTACATAAAAAAATGCAACGGGCACATTTCATCAGCATCCTGTGGGGAAATGCTGGCTCTGCACATCCCGGACTTGGTTTGGATCCTCTGAATTACGGATGGAAGGAAAAGAATGGATACTATACTCCTGACTGGTATTCGGGACATTCAATGCCAAATTATCTTTTCCAGGAAGAGGAACGAGAGGAGGATATTACAGTGAATCTCCAGAGTGTCCAACCAGATGTCGCTGAGGAGTTTGATGATGATAATGATGATGACGACGATTCATGTTTCAGAATTTCTTGGAGTGATGATTCAGAAAATGATAACTCAGAAAGTGAAACGACAATTAAAATTAATATCAATTATCATGAAGACATGAAGACTTGATAGCGACTTTACTTACTCTTTAGATTATAATTATAATTATAATACCGATCATGTAAAATCTGTGGCACCTCCATTTATTTTTTTTGTGGGGATTTACTTAAAACAAAAAAACTTTTAATCCAGTACCTTGATGTTTATGACTAATATAGGCCTAAGTATCCTATGATCTGGAGGCCTTATGTAGAGTAACATTTGGAAAGGGTCATTGTTTGCTTTGTGAATGTACCTATTCGTTTCATGTGATGTACTTTCACCATCTATTTTAGCACACAGTGTTCACAGAGGGCAACTTTTGGGGGTGACGGGTGGAACCTATACAGCGGATAATTTGTCTGGCAATACACTTTTTTATACTTAGTATCTCCAGTACATGATCTAGCCCAATTATATCACAGTGTCCAGCATAGGGGACCCTTTTGAGGGTGTCTGGCGGGACATATACAGCGGATAATTCGTCTGGCAATACACTTGTTATATTTAGTAGAGTGTGTTTGTTAATTTTAAGTTGATTTTATGTGGTATCTCCAATACATGATCTAGCCCAATTATATCACAGTGTCCACAGGGGCAACTTTTGGAGGTGTCTGGCGGGACATATCCAGCGGATAATTTGTCTGGCAATACACTTTTTATACTCAGTAGAGTATGTTTGTTAATTTTAAGTTGATTTTTAGTGGTATTTCCAATACATGATCTAGCCCAATTATATCACAGTGTCCACAGGGGGAACTTTCGGGGGTGTCTGGCGGGACATATCCAGCGGATAATTTGTCTGGCAATATACTTTTTATACTTAGTAGAGTATGTTTGTCAATTCTAAGTTGATTTTAAGTGGTATCTCCAATACATGATCTAGCCCTTAAATTTAGGACCCTTTTGGGGGTGTCTGGCGGGACATATCCAGTGGATAATCTGTCTGGCAATACACTTTTTATACTTAGTAGAGTATGTTTGTTAATTTTAAGTTGGTTTTATGTGGTATCTCCAAAACCCATTTTTCAGCCCCTTAATTGGTGCTCCAGGGGCACACCCAGCAGGGGTCCCCGGCAGACGTCCATATATTGTTATGTTACATATAAATGTTCCTGTACTCGGATATTGGTACCTTGTTCGTTTGATCAAACTGCTCTTGGCTGCCGGTCTATATACAAAAAGTCTCCAGCCGGAGACATACGGTTAGTAGAGCGGCTAAGGAGAAAAATCGTGCACTTCTGGAAGAAAGCATGAAACTTCCCACAGTGATACCTAAGGATCATTAAAAAAATAGACCCCAAAAAATAAGCCGCTTAGTGGCCGCCATCTTTAAATTAAAAATGGCCGCCAAAATATTGGATTTTTATCAATAATCTTCATATCTGCAGCACCTAGCACTGTCATTTAAAGGTCTTTACCTATGTTATCATGGAGTAGTATGCAGTGATCATAAATTATATCAGATGGCCGCCATATTTGATTTCAAGATGGCTGCCAAAATATTGTTATTTTTGTCATCTTCATATCAACAGTAACGTAACATAGTCAATCACACCTTTAACCATGTTTTTAATATCATAGAGTATCACATATATATACACAGTATATATATATATATATATATATATATACAGGTCGGATTTTCCTGTAGGCCTAGGCCTAGCTTATTATAGTAGCCAGGCATAAAATGTTATGAGTCATGAAATAACTTCTCTGAGTAACAAGGGACGGAGTATTATTCGGCTACCACTTCCAATTCCAACATAGGCTTACTAAAACTTTAGGAAATGCGAAAATCTGATTTTGAGGTAGGCGTAAGGCCGGCCCGACGCTTAAATGTCGCTGTCATTGCGACAAGCAGAGCGGATAAGGAGAAAAATCGTGCACTTCTGGAAGAGAGCATGAAACATGTTTTTGATCTACTTGTTTATTATATGATGCAAAAACGCTTCTAGACAATCGAATACAAAATGTTTTATTCGTGTATACATATACAACAGGTGGGCAAAGTGCGGCCCGCGAAAATGCAACATTGGCTAGAAAACATCTTATTGTTTACGGCCAGACGCCGATTATGTAAAAAAGTAACATTAAACTGAGAATAAAGTGGTGTAAAAGCAGTACTTTAAGGATTTTGAAAACTCAATGGAAACATCAAAGTTTGGGTGCATTTGCATGCAGTTTGAGTGCATTTAGCACTGTTTCTGTCATTATTTGATTAGTTATACTGTACCACAATGCTATGCAGCAACATTGATTCTATGTTACTTCATTATAATACAGGTATGACTTCTAGAGTAATTCTTTGGCAAACAGTATATCAACAAACAGTATAAGGAATTTTTTTTTTATTTGATAGGCTATTTTTGATACGATACTCACATCACTTTCCATTTATTCGAGCTCTGTTTTCACCATTATTTAATTATATAAACAGAGTGCTACACACAAAAATTAATTATATATATATATATGTATATATACATATATATATATGTTATATATATCTAGAAGTTTATTCGATATTATTGCCTTCATGCCATTACTTGAATGTAATACGGTATTTAATTTATGTCTACATAATTTCATTCATGCTAAAGTTATCTATATACTTTTCTTAATTTTTCTTGATTTTTCTTTTATTTCTTTTCACTTTCTCCATTATATTCATTTTCTATACTTTTTTATTTCATTTCCTTTCCAGTTTTTTCTTTTCCTTTCAGTTCTTTATTTTTCTTTCTTTAATTTTCTTTTCTGTTTCTTTTCCTTTCAGATATTTACATATGTATATATGTATATATATCATTTGAAAATGATAATTATGTCTTCACACCATGGCGGCCATTTTGAAATTTATTATGGTGGTCTTCTGACATAATTTCTGATGGCTGTATAGTAGTCCCTGATATCGAAAACATGGGCAACAGTCTTTGATTGACAGTGGTAGGTACAGTACACATGTAGATATGAATATTGACAAAAATATCATTTATTTGGCGGCCATCTTGAAATCCAATAGGGCGGCGTCATCTGACATAATTTCTGATGATTGCATTACACTCCTTAATATTGAAAACATTGGTAATGATCTTCAATTGGCAATGACATGTGCTGTAGATATGAAAATATTGGCTTAAAAATCAATTATTTTGGCGGCCATATTGGATTTCAAGATGGTGGCCATTAGGAGGCGTTATTTTTTGGGGTCTATTTTTTTTTTAATGATCTTTAGGTGTCATAGTATCACTATGGAATGTTTCATGCTTTCTTCCAATTCTTCCGATTCTACCTGAAATTCAACCTTAGCCGCTCTACTCGGTAGGCCACTGCACACAGAACCAACGGAAACGTCTCATCCGATAGAAAATGCGCTAATTGAAATTTGCAATACCACTTAAATGTTGATTTTCTGACATTGATGAAATGTACGTAGAGTTAGTTTGTTGATGAGTATGACTGGGGCGGATGTAGGGGGCGGGGGTGCAGACGGTGCGATCGCACCCCCTAAATTATTGTATTGAGAAAAATAATTGTTGTATTGTATTGCTGATATGAATTACGCTTTTTTATAACAACCAATAAAATTTTGCCCAGACTCAGTGTTCTTATTTTTTTTTTGCCGATTTCTTCAGGCTCAAAATGTTCTTATTTTGTTCTTATTTTTAAACACTTTTCAAACTAGAAAATTATTATTGTACTGCAGTATAGTACGTACCACTGTACTGTAATGTATTATAGAGGGTACTGTATTGTATAGTCGCGCCTACTGCAAAATATGGTACATAGGCCTATAAGATTTGTTGCTTTTCTATTTTTAAAAATAAAAACATCATTTGACATTTTTCCTCAGCCTAAATTTGTTCTTAATTTTTAAGCAATTTCAGCCTCAATGTTCTTATAAAATGTGTTTTTATAAAAAAAAAAAAAATAAAAGTGTACCTGTAAGATTTTTAAGGTATGAGCCTTACATCTCCCTGGTATGAGAGTGCAATTTCCGGGTACCTAGAGGCAGGCGCGGATCGAGACCTTCGCACTGTTCGCCATGGCGAAGGTCAGAGTGAAAAG
>NW_022699685.1:602976-606419 GCF_011630105.1 Anneissia japonica | reverse complement strand
ATATATACCTGTGATTATTAAATAAAGAGTGATTGCATTGAATGGTGGTCTGGCGAATTCCAACACTTTCTCTGAGAAATGCTACCGGTACCTAACTAAAAGACAAAAATATAGAAAAAAATAAATGCAATAATTTATGCATTGTCTAATTATTCATCAAAAAGGGACTGTAATTCAATCGGCTGCGCGATATTCTGTGATAACGTACACTGTTAAGTCTTTTTTTATTATTGTTATTATTTTGATTTATGTCACATGTATGGTTAATAAAAAATCAACCAAAGTGAGGATATACGTGTTGCCACTGCAATTGTTAAATTTTATGTGCCACCAATTTTCTTGATTAGTTTAGAACAGCTGGTGAGACCGAATATGCCCATTTAAAATAGTTACGAATCCGATTAGGCTTATATCGTTAGCGATTATTACTATCCTAGGCCTTAAGGGTGTAAAAAAAGCACTTCTAACGATGAATGTTCTGAGAACTTTAGGGACCCTATCACAAATCCTGCACTGGGGCCGTTTTGTACCAGCTACGCCGCTGAGTCGGGTCAGAATTTGCTTAACGGGGTAAGATATTCCGTGGAGGGGTAATTAAGTTCCAGACTCAGATTGTTTTATTAAACCATATAAATAACATAATTTACTATAATAAGTGGTCAGCAGACTCTATAGATACTAATTATATTTTTCTATTCTAACATTCGGTTTTAGCTACTGTACCCTAAAAAAAATATTTAAAAAATCGTTAACTTAAGTTTCAAATTAATAAGTGACCAATTACGTAGTTTATCTTCTTTTTGTGACAAGCAAATTTAAAAAAAAATTAAAAGAATTTTACAAAATGTAACTCACGCTATGATCAGTGAGTTCGAGCTCTTGCCTCATGGTCGCCGTTTTCTACTCACTAACCGGAAGAGAAATTCGATCGTGCCCGTTTCCATTTGTGAGTGATTGTATTGTATTTTAAGATGTAATGCATTTTAAGCTTTTTTAATCCAGATTCCTTTGATTCTTTTAATGAATTTTATTGTATTTTATGACAATGGTTTTTTTTTGTTTTTTTGTTTTTTTAAAAATCTTTTTAGCTTGAAATCCAGATCCTTTTATTGAATTGCCCCATGTGGGATGAATAAAGATATATTGTATTGTATTGTATTGTAAATTCACCAAGAGTCCTTTCGAATTTAGTTTATCAAAAAGTTCTTAGTTAATTTGTCCAATGGGCAGATTGCTTTTGTACTTTCTACTTCAGTTGTTTTGAAGAGGTTTTTATAAGTAAAGATTGTCCTATTATTTTTGCAAATAATAGCTGTCCATGGATCAGTTTCGTATTGTGATGAGTTGTCCAGAGTCTATCGGTGGTAAATGTCATAACACTTCAGTTGTTATGCTTTATTCAATGCTAGCAACTTAATCAAACAATTTTGATGATTTGCATGAAATCTCAAGCACCTATTAGTGAGACCTGGTTTAATGCTTCAATTAAGAACTCGCTCGGAAATCATTCAAACTTTTATTATCATACAAAGCTAACAATACAAATCGTTAGCTTCATAGCTTTGCTTGCTGATAGCTGTGCACGATCACCAGCATACAGTTTCGAGGTCTAAATATTATATAATATACAATTCAAATTATGTCAGCTGCGTGAGCACCGTAATCACTATGTATACAAATAGATACATTTTAACAGGTAGGCACATATTATTCGAATAAATGTCCTGGGGCGCTTATTGTTGAGAAGGGTTTATAAGGAGGCGTTTATTCGAGGGAGGCGTTTATTCGAAGGAGGCGTTTATTGTTTTGGTGGTGTAGAATGAATACGAATATACGCAAATAAATGTCCTTAATCTCTAAGTAAATATGGAAATGCAACACATAATTACCGCTAAAATGTGTTATTGCATGATCCTAAAGACTTATTAATCCCTACCAGTTTAGAAAAATGTAATTCTACTGGAGTAGAATATTAACATAATGTGTCTTGAGAATGATATTGCTTCCTTTAGTTTTGTTTACAATCATTTGGGAGGGGGCGTTTATTTGAGGGAGGCGTTTTTTTTAAAAATCAAATAAGACTCTAAAAGGGAGTTTATTTGAGAGGTTCAAAGCGTTTTATTGGAATAAATACGGTATTTGATTGTTGAGTAGCATATTACATTACTTTGGCTGTGCATTCTTATAAACTTAATGAGCCGCTGAAAATTATTACCTCACTTTGGTAGGTTTCATTTTATGTAAAATTAGGCTACATTGCAAAATAAACTAAATAGATTAATACTTTAAGTTGCAATTATTACTAATACAAAATACTGTCATATGACACGTACTATAGAATTACAACTTACCTATTTAGAATATACATTAGGATTTAAGGAGAAAAAAAAACCAGTTTTGATTCGAAAGGTTTACCCTTACCAGGAAGTTTTCAACCGGATGTTTAAGAGGTAGTCATATTTTTTAAGTGAGGTCTGTCCTACGATAGCTCTTAAAATTAATTGCCAATCGAAACCCCCTTCTTATTTCAGCCCTAGATTTTCCTTTATCAAGATGAGCCCACGGTGCAATATTTAGTTCTGCCGTTTTTAACACAGATAAAGCTACAGCATGTCCGCAACTGCTAGCATCCTTATGCCTGGAAATGATGGATTTCTTGAATCAACCAACTTCTTACATAATTCGCCAATTAATATTATGAATGCATCATATGAATTGTGCTCTACTCAAGAAGCCAGTGGACAGATCAATAGAGCTATATTTGTTGGAGATGCTATAAGGCAACCAGAATTACAAGAACAAGCGAGTGAACTTAGAAGGCAACCAGAATTACAAGAACGGGCGAGTAGAATGATACATCATATAAACGTGCTTGAGCAAAACGATGATGAGGAGACAGACAGACCAACTGTTTTCGTGGGTCGGTCTGGTGATGATGGCACCGGCATGACCCAACTGGAGATGGCATTGATGACTCCTGTATACAATAATATTAATCCCCTCTCAAATTTCAGATTTCACCCATATTCCAGGTATCGCAAAGGTTTCAGGTGCTGTCCCGACAAAGAAGAGGCCGTTATGTGTGTTGTGATGTTCGTTGTCATGATAACCATGTTCGCATTTATCATGATGTTATGTGTAATCGGTATTATTCCTACTGCGAATGACGGTAAGGCTGTGTTATGATTTTTTTGCTGTCACCTATAAGCTGATTTTATCTTAACCCTAGCTCCACTGTGTGAGAACATAGAGAAGTTAGTTGTGGAAAGTGCCCGGGTTAAATTTGCTCTTATAAGGTATGTCTATGTGGCATAAAGATAAGATACAGAAAAACTCCTCCTTTGGGACACCCCTGTTCAGGGGACACCCCTATTAAGTGTACACTTTTCCGTGAAACGAGGGGCAATATATCTTTTAACACTACGGTCGACCCCTATTAGGCC
>NW_022699685.1:590640-602688 GCF_011630105.1 Anneissia japonica | reverse complement strand
TATTATTATTATTGTTATTATTATTATTATTATTACAGTATTATTATTATTATTATTATTATTATTATTATTATTATTATTATTATTATTATTTTATTATTATTATTAGTATCAACATCACCACCCAGTTGTGGCTCCAGAAATTTGCCTACAGGGGGTTCGCATGTCGGACAGGGGATCTGGACAATGGCCGAATAAGAGCCTCGGACAGGGCACCGGGATGAAAAGTACGGGGTCACGGAGAGAGTTTTTGTGGCTTAGTATAGCCCAAATTGTGTTTTAGACAATAATATTAGAGATTAAAAATCAGAATAACGTTATGTGGACAGCCATATTTTTTTTGTTCTCACAACATCGCCATGGCGTCGTACGACAGGGGTCCAGGCCTGTCCGACGGGGTGGAGGAACCCTCCGCTGTGGCACAACTGTCACCACCACTAATGATATCCTAAGATGTGTTGATCGAAACTGAAACCATGCCATTCCTGTACTAGCTCTTAACCTTGAGGTCAGTGGCACCTCTTACCTTACAAAGTATTGCCCTTGTGTCTTTTGCCAAAACACTTTAACTACTTGACTCTCCACAATATTTCCGAGAGTTTTTTATTGTTATTGTTCTTAATAAATTACTAACATTTCTCATCATTCGAATAAAACTTCAGGGGGTTTATTATTGAGAAGGGTTTTGAGTAAGTGTTTATTGGAAGACTTTTTTTTTTGTTCTGGATTTTTCTTTTAATAAAATGGATACGCATGTAGTTAAATAAATGCCCCATAATTTCACTGTCAATATAAAACATGATTACCATCAAAATGTGTGATTGCGTGATCATAGATTTATTGATCCCAACCAGGTGAGAAAAAATGTAATACTGGAGTAGAATATCAATAGAATGTGTTGAGAATGATTTTGCTTCCATTAGGTTTATTTACAGTCATTTAGGGGGAGGAGGAGTTTATTCGATGTAAAAATAAAAGCATCAGGGTGCTTATTTGAGGGAGGCATTTATTCCAAATGAGGCTCTAGTGGGGTGACTAGAGGGGGCGTGTATTCAAATAAACTTATTATATCAGGATATTTACAGCTAAGAAGTAAGTTAAGAAAGTATAATACATACCGTACTCCAAGTATTGAAATGCACGTCATCATGTTGGGAATCCCAACACGATGGCGTGCATTTCAATACTTGGAGTATGTATTATACTTTCTTATCTGAGATTAATCAGTGGACCTTTCGGTTTTTAAGAAGTAAGTTCGTGTAAAAAATATCGTTGTGTTTTTTTTTTCTTTTGTATAGTTACAACCCTACTGATGTTGCAACGGACAACCTCTACAGTTACACCCGGATACATATCAACAGAAAACCCCATTGACATTGGTAGGTTTTATAGAAAGTTCTACCAATAATTAAATAATAACAATTTTTATTATTGTTATTATTATCATCATCAACAACAACATTAATAATATTATTATTGTGGTAGTTTAGTTGGACGGTACAATTACTACTCACCAAGAAAGAGGTCAGCACGAATATGAAAATATATCCTACTGTTAATGATAGTGTTTAGGGTGAAAACCCCAGTTTTTTGGCCAAAATGCTTTCTTGAGCAAAATGTTTCTTGAGCAAAAATGATCTATGATGATTTCAAGAATCACCAAAAAAATTTTACCCTAGCCGGTTCCATCTCACATATTCCAAGAACAATTGCCAGAAAATATTTTTCAGATATTTTCTGTAGCATATGGTCTAGAAGAGAAGAAGACGTAAACATTTGGGCAAAATTGCAGCACCAAAATGGCCGCCAAAATGACACCAAAAAGCTTTAAAATAGCTATAAATTTTCTACTTTTTGTCTCGGAGTTGCAGTTTTTTCTCAACTGAGCCCACCTCAAATTTGATCTGAAATGATTAAATAATAATTTCAAAAAATGAAATTCCCAAAATGAAATCCAAAAAGTTTCCTGTAGAGTTCCGCAATGGAGTCTCCTAGAAATTGACAGCAAGGACTCTCGTATTAATCACCAATCTCCCGAAATAAACCATCTTCCGGAAATTCATGATGATATTTGCATGCTTTTACAAGTTTTTACTACTGTATGATCAATTGTCTCCCAGCAATTAGTGCCAATCATAATGGTTATCACCATGCACAGCAAAATAGGCCTATACTTAGATGTCTTAAGAAACTTATTTAAACTATGGAGATTTCCCGGATGTGGATTCTTCCAAATTGGAACACCTGTCGAGTGCCGGTCTTTGATTATAGGGATTCTAACACCAAAAGACTATAGTTTTGGCAGAGCAAACTGAAAATATTCTACTATCTCAAAAATATCTGGTGTGAGGGAGACCTGCAATAGGATTGAGAAAAAGGTCGTCCGGCCAAAGCCGGTGCGGCCTGTACAGTTCCGACGGCCCTGGTTAAAATATAAGAATAAGTCTGATATAAGAATAAGTCTTATATTAAATATTCTCAATCCTACACTACTGTAAGTGATGTACTACTAAACACATTTGCCTGTATACAAAACAGAAATATATAAATATTTGTATATAAGCCATGATATAATAGAGAAGACCGCATAGACAGGAGAAGGTTTTGGTTTGGGGGAACTTCATTTCCGCAAACCTGCACTCCCAGATTCCTCTTCTTTAACGTTCAAAATTTACATTTGTTTATTAAATAGGTTCGGTACGGTATGTACGTATGTATGCACCGTAAACACATGTAAGCAAATAGTAAATATATTAGTTCTCGAATGTATACATTATATATACACACACACACCCACACGCCCCTACACACACACACACACCCACACACACACCCCACATCCCCCCACACACACATACACATACACACATACACACACACACATTTCATGTCCATACTGAAGAACAACAGTTAAACCAATACAAATACATATAAATGTAAGACAAAAGTGAAAAATAGACTGAATCAAGAAAAACATCAAGATCAGGAAATCATCTTAATGCACGACAATGTTCCACTAATTATACATTTTAGAATTGGAAAGAGCATACCGTAATGCTTATGGCCAAAATGATTGAATTAGAGCTGATTTTCACACGGTTCCTGAAACTATGTATAGAGTTTCTAAGGTACTCGTCACAGGGCGGTACGGTACACCATTGGATACAAACATAAAACTCGCACTGCAGTGCCTCGGTTGTCGCAGTAGACCTAATAAACGAAGGGCATTATTATAGCAGACATTTAACGATCTTATTGTACCTTTGTTATATCTACATCAAAGAGTAGAACAATACATACTAACACAGTAGCATTTAAACCAATAACATTTAGTCGTCATAAAGCATTTACCAAATTTCCTACCGAGAGAGTTAGCTCTTATACATATCGAACGGTATTGACGTTTAATGTCACACTCATCGCTTTAGGTTATTGTGTATAACGTGACCAAGGTAGGTAATAGAGTTAACAAATAACAAAGGGGATGATTTAAGTGTAATACGAGGCTCGCCTTGCAGGTTACGCACCTTAGGAAAGATTACCATACATTTTGATTTAGACTCATTAAACGTGATATCATAATCACTAGCAAATGTATCACAAATACCAATAAGACTTTGTAGTCCTTCCAGCCAGTTTTGGATCAATGATAAACCGATGTGTTGGTGTATCATTTCAAATTGACTTATCCCACCTTGCATATCATTAGACTGAGCCTATATGGTCTGCCACAATTGAATCGGGTCTAACCATGACAATACTGTACTACAACTTCGTTACAGATGAAGCTGAGGAGGAAATATCAAGTAAGCCTAACCAGAATTCACTTGAATCTTTAGACTCTAGTTATTAGTACTGTAAGTAACTGTTTCATTTAAAAACCTCTTCTAAGATAACTGACCGGGAGGCACATTTTTGCATGCAACTGATTAGGAACTTTTTCGCTGACAAAGGCTCTACAGGGGCGGATCCAGACTTTTTCAACGGAAATGGGGGAGGTGCACACAACATTTTTCAGAGTAGACGAGTGAGTAGCGCTTATTTCAATACATATTATTGATATGTATTGAAATTTAAAATTTAGTAGCAAAATGGGGGTGGGGAAGGGGAACGCCTCCCTACTGGATCCGCGCCTGCTCTATGCTTTATTTGGTTATAACAGCATTTATTCCTATATTTAAATTATTTTTCCAATAATATATTCATCTAGGCCTATTCGTTTTTACATTGTGTATTTACCTTCCTCTACTTCCGCTACAACAGCTACAGCTCTCTCTAGCCTAACCCCCTTATACATATCACACCGCGTCGTTAAAAAATATGAGAGCGTATTACATTGACTTCCATCAAGTAGCCTATATATACTCATGTGTGTACGGTGGGGGGGGTGTAGTGTTTATGTTTATACAACTTGATATTAGTAATTTAATTTGAATCAAAATAAACCTATGTTATTGGTTATTTTTATTTCATTATAGAATGGATTGGTCCACCGCCTGAGATAGTTTCCAGTGTCTATCTTGTGTGTGTACTTTTAAGTACGGAGTCTTTATATGTGTGTAAATATACAGTAGATAATACAATTATAACTCATATTATTGTTGTTGCTGTTGTTACTGTTGCCTCATCCCATCGAGTAGGCAACGGCCACAAGTCAATTTTGTCAAGTTATGGCCGCCAGCTTGTGGTTGATAGATTTTTGTATTGGTCGAACAAAGTTTACCAATGTCGAAAGAATGATAATACTATTTCTGCTTTATTTGTCATTTACAAATTCAGCCAATAACAAGTCTCCTAGCCTGTAGTAACAGGATCGACGGTGGTACATGACTTAGGCCCAAGCAAAATTGACTAAATTATTTCTTCATTCGTATCATAACGTTATTGTTCCTATACTAAACATGTTATATTCTTCAATGGTTATTGATTTACTTATTGACAATGCACTTAAACATATTATGATAAGTTTATGCTTATATTATATATCGTTTTTATTTTCGAATAATAAATATACAAGTAATTAGATTTCCAAAGCATAAATGTATATACAGAAAAGAAACATGCATGAGTTGTACAGCAAGTAGTGTAATAATTCTAAATGTACATAGACACGTCTTGCTTTGCTGTTTAAATTTTAAATTGTACTCTAAGCGGCCTACTATAGTAATTGGGCCTAAAATGCTTACTAAAAACAGTTATACATCAAGCATACCATAAATGCTCGAATAGGCCTAAGCGTCGCTCTCGAATTAGGGCCGCACCAAACTTGATTTTTTTTACCTAAGCGCCGATCTCGAATAAGCGCTTTATTGAGAGTATATTACCCTGTGTGTAACACTTTGAGAAACAGGGTTTTAAATACAATGTATACAGTGTTAAAATGGATAAATAACCCAATGAAGACAAAAACATTTCTTTGTAAACGTTTATTTACGATGACGTAGGACCTAAAATGATAGGCTTACTGAACTACGGGAATACGTGAGATAGGTAACCCGGGAATGGACATAAAAGCGCCACACCAATGTGTTTTTTAATAAGCACCGCTCTCGAATAAGCGCCGCACTGAAGCCTCCAAGAATTGTATAAGCGCCGTGGTGCTTATTTGAGCATTTGTCGTAGGCTAATACTGAGCAGTTCGATTTTAGAAATAGCACATTCATACGTCAACAAACAATTTCATAGAACAAAGAATATAGTTACCGGGCTTAGCACTCCAGTTAATGCTAAAACTATTATTTAAATCCTTCCTAGTTAATCTGTTTTATTTGTAGTTTTCATAGGAGAAACACATCTAGGCTTAGTTAACGAGAATTCAAGTTCAAGACATCGATTAAAAACATTCCTTTTTATTCATGTAAAGAACTATTTGATAAACAAACTCTTTGGTTTCCTTAGAATGAAAAATGATTATATGCAACGTCAAAAAATCAAAATAAAAAAAAAGTTTGTTGTTTAAGGAGTTGGATACATGTAACTTTGACACATATAAAGTGCTGTAAGCATACAATAGATATCCTTCTGCGTGCGTTTTGAAAAATTTAATTCTCCTTCAATAAATAGGCCTACATAGGAAGCAATCGGTAGCATTCACAAATTGCACTCGGAGCCAGCAGTTAATGGATGAGATGCCACCACGTGAGCCTTTAACGCATTCTTTTGATAGAAGTCTTTTCCACAATATTGGCAGAGAAATGGTTTTCGATCAGCATGAGTGCGGCGATGGGTATTCAGAGTACTGGCAAGGGTGAACCCTTTGCCACATATCTCACATTTATAAGGTCTTTCCCCTGAAAAATATAAACAATTAATAATTGTTATAATGGAGTAGAGTTGAATAGCTTGGTGGCTGAGATGATTGCCTTCAATCCCAGGTCCTGGGTTCAATTCCTGTGACACAACAGCACTATCTACCCATTTGTTACGCTACTCTAAGATGTGTATAAGAGACCTGTATAGGCCTATATACGTTTGTACAAATTGTTAATATTGTTAAAATTATATTTGTTCAATTCAATCAAGTGTGTAATATACGATAGTAGTTAGCGTAGAAGTAAATTAAAACACTGATATATAAACGACTTTTTACCTGTATGTCCATAAATATGAGCCTGGAGGTTTCCTTTTTGGTTGAAGCCTTTGCCACAGTATGCGCAAGTGTACATTTTGACGTCAGAGTGCGTCCTCATGTGATAGGTTAGATGGGTGAGTTGTTTAAACCCTCTGCCACACCTTTTGCACTTGTGTGGTTTTTCACCTATGGCAGAAAAAAAAATGAATAATTAAAAATAGTCGAAAAAAGATCGTTAATATCTTCGTTATTTGTTTCAGCAGAAAGAAATGTAGATTTATAACACTCAGATGAACTAAACATTTCACAAATTGTAACAAATGAACCCAACTATAACTTCTGACCATGCTTCTGACAAGCTTAGATAAAAACAGAAGAGGGCGCTAAGCAGTACTGAGCATTAAGTATTGGCTAAAAACGTAACCCGCGAGGAACACGAATTAACATTCAAGTAGGCCTAATCTTGATAGCAATCTGATTTAACGAAGATTAATTTTTACAGTTAGTAAGTTTACAAATATTAGACAAAATATTAAAAAAAAACCATATAAAATATATTTTTTAAAAAACATATAAAGTTGTCCAAACGAGATTCGAACTCATGACGTTTTTACTTTATCCAGGGAACTGTTAAATTTTAACTGTTCTCTGCTTTCTCAAAGCTTTATTTCCTCTTAATACACAATTAACAAGTAAACCATTATATACGGTACACTAACCTGTATGGGTATATGAGTGTATTTTCATGTCGATCTTTTGATGGAATCCTTTGCCGCAGTATTGACACACAAAAGGCTTGTAGTTTGTATGAGTGCGCATATGCGTATGCAGATTAGACGCACGGTTGAATGCCTGTTGAAGGTAATTTTTTCTAGAGTTAGCAATGTTTTTTCAATAAGAATAACAGTAATATTTCATTAAACATAGATTAAGCATACCAATTGCATAAGGTTTGATGCGGACACATACCTTATAGTTCATTTTTAATACCTTAGTGGTCTTGTTCAAGTAAAAAATATCATGATGAACATAACACTTGTACTAACCTTTCCACATTGGGAACACACGTAAGGTTTCACTGTTGTATGAGTAAGTCGATGACGAGTTAAGTTTCCAGGTTGACGAAATGCGCGCCCACACATTTCGCATTTGAAGGGTTTGTCCCCAGTGTGTATGCGCTGTGGAAGAACAACCAGTATGACGTAACTATATTACAATTAAACTATTGTCACACGTTTCATTCCTACCTTATTACGTTGTCTAAATATAGTCAATCTGCTTATTGTAATTTACAAATTTAGGTCAAAGATAGTTTAAAACAATTGTACAATGTGCCCCGACACAATTGTGAGAGCTCTTCGACTCAACTGACCAATCAGCATTACCGACAGCTTTCGGAGAGAGCGTGTAGCGGTTTAATGGAAAGAATGCCTTTCTATTTATGGGCACACAAAATTTGTCAACTTCACGTTCTTAAGAGGAAAAAGTTGTACATACCCATCTGCATTTTGAATAATGTTAAACAAGTAGATAATCTTTAATCTTTAATGTTGTCATTTCGAAATCTTTCCAAATGTTCTACATCTTACCTTATGAGTCACCAGCGTATTACTTCTGCTGAACCCCTTTCCACAAACATCACACATATATTTCTTCAACTGTTGCGTTTTGTTGTCGGTAGCATCTTCGTCATTAGCGGTTAAGGTGTTTCCTACAACTGCTCCCTCGGCATCTTGTGGTGTCACTTGGCACTCAGTCTTTATTGAACCTTCAGATTCTTCGGAGCCAGTTTCATTGCATTCACTTTCTATCATGTCTCTCAATTTTGTATCATTTCCATTCTGTATGTACTCGAGTCCGGGTACCGGGGCTCGCGCCTGTCGTTTATGTCCTTGGTGGCCGAAATACATTGACCCACGAATTGATACTAAATGTTGTTTTAAGAACTCTTTGTGAAGCTGCCCTCCTACAAGCTCTGATGGCGAAACGATGCTAGGCATTGGTAGACGGTTGTCAAACCGTTTAGAATGTTCCGGAATTGGCGACACAATAGGTATATTCTGATTGTCAGAGTCGGATACCAGAAAAGGAGTCTCATTAGAAGACATTCTTTCGGCTATAGGGATAGTATTATATGACTTATATAGATGTTTTTCTGATTCTAAATGAGTTTTAAACGCAGAACTGTGGTTCATGGCGTAAGGGAGCGGTATTGGTATCTTATAAGGTACGTATTGTCGCAGCTGTGGTACATAATCTTCGATACGTTGTTTCATTGGACTTTTGCAGAAAACTGGTAGCTTCTCTTCGTACGATAAAACTTTCTTTTTACTGATGAACGTTAGCTCATGACTAGTAACAGTTGAGCTGTGTGGTAGACTTTTATTGATGACGTCTCGAGGTGGCAAATCAAAGAATTCTCGTAGGTGATGTGCATGCCTCATTGGTGATCTCGCCACTGCATCGGAATCATGCCTAATAAAAAGACGTTGAACTGGTTTGAATGCAGATGGGAGATCCCCTGGCAGGATCGGCTCAGACCTGTGACCAGACAAATCCAAAGGCATGTCTTTGTGGTCATTCTCTATTTTTACGCAACTTGTAATTTTTAACACATCACCTGCAGTAGTGTGCTCTTTTGGAGCGAGGCTACTTTCTGATGTATCGGTACTGTGTTTATCGTCAACAGTAGAGCGTTCAGAACTTCGAGGAAAAGGTTCGGCTACATATAAGGGAAACAGCAATTTGGTGCCTGTTACAAACAAAATCAACAATTATTATTTTTTAATACAATCCCTCATAACTATAATAATAATATTCATGGAAGAGCTATTTTCTATCTACACCGGTCCTACATAATTTCAACCTATCAGTCGAGTGGCCATGAGAATTGATTTTTAATTGTTACAGACGTACCATCGATAAAATGTTTCAGATCATAAATCTATTTATAGTTTTCTTCGTTTTCCATCCTAGAATTAGCATTATCCAGGCTTTGTTTAAAATTAGGCCTATGCCTATGTGGAACAATCCATTTTTATTGAACAATGGATGTTTTATATTGTAATAATGAAGAAGAGGAAGGTATAGGAAGTATTTTAGAATGGATACTGCACAATTCGTAACATTATAATAATGTATTCCAAATTATGATTGTTAGTAAGATTGCCACAATTACTCTGGTAACACTGGTAATATAGGCAGTTAGCTCCGTAAAATGTTGTAATAAAGTATACACTTATTTAAATAAAGAAAACACACTTACCAAGTGGTGACGGGTATTTAAATAGGACATCATTTTCTTGTCTTCCATGCCGATTTTTAACTAAGAAGGCTCGTGGCATTTTCAATGAACCTGTTGATGAAAATGTAGTCGTAACTGTCAACTAAAGAAAAATAAACCAAAGAGCTATTGTAAACTTATGCTTAACCAGACATGAAGAAGATCTACATTTTTATTGTCTGTGTTTAAAACATGAAACAATTCGGACATTAAAATACACCTTGTTGAAATATTTCCTCCCCGCCTAAATATAATAGTTGTTCATAATTAATTTGCACATTTTTGGTTTATACGTAAATAGCATAACGAAGCATTGCTAAAAATATCTTGATAAGATTGTTATTCACGCATTAAGTGGTTCATCATTTATTACCAGCGTCAATCAATTCTATGACGTACTTTTTACAAACAAGAATTTTTTTAAACTGAACTAAGTGAGTACTAAGTAATCAACAATAAATACAATTGCGGTCCTATACCTTGTTCTCTCTGCTGCTACCTTAGATGTTTATAGGTTTTCCAGTCAGCACTTGTTAATTAATGCGCTTAACTTTTGCATACATAATAATAAAATCGAATAATATACGTCACACAACAGCACTATCTACCCATTTGTTACGCTACTCTATGGTTTTTGTTTGAGTTAAATAATCCTTGTCTTTGTCCATCGGTTCTTTCCTCATTTTCTGAATCTGCTTTTGTTCTTGGAGTTCACTATGTTAGCTTTAAGCTCGATCATTCTGTAGAGATTTATTTAATTCGTTTTTCGAGATAAAGGGAGCTCAACGACATAGTGAAAGTAACTTTACTTTTGGACAATGCAAAACCATTGCTTTACGCGTTTTCTAATAATTTTGTAATGATATGAAAAAATTACAATATGATAGTCTGTTCTTTTATATAGGACTATACAAATGATAGTCCTAAAATAATTATATTAATTCAAATTATCCTACAGGCTACATAATCATTTATTCTAATATTAAGTAGAAGCATAAGCGAAATTTGACTACTACAAGACTGAATAATTTCATCTTAAAACACTAACATTCCACGGAAAATAATAAAGATAAAAACTTCAAAAAACGCAATTGTACAAGACAATGGAATTTTTGGGGTCAGAAGGTAATTTTTATTTTTTTGTTCTATGCAGTCGTGGTCGAGCTCAGTGCGAACGCGCGTGGTGAGCTTTTATGCGGGCGTGCATTCATTTGTTAGAGATCGGGTAGTCATAGCGGTGCTTGATTTTACTAAAACCAATCGCATTCTTCCTCAATCGTTGTTTCTTCCTTTGAAAAAAAAAAGGTCATCTCCCACCCTTCCCATAGTTAGTTATGTGTCAGGTAGGTGGTTTATTGGTCGCCAACCTTGCATTATAACACCCTGTTCCAATCTTGGGGTTTTATTATGCGCTGTGTTACTCTAGTAGCACTGTCCATCCGGCCACTCTTGTGTGCCCGTTATCGCCAAACGATTCTTTCATCATTACTTTGGTACGTTTTACCGTATGGACACAAAAAAATATAGT
Organism: Anneissia japonica; assembly: GCF_011630105.1. Classification (NCBI taxonomy): domain Eukaryota; kingdom Metazoa; phylum Echinodermata; class Crinoidea; order Comatulida; family Comatulidae; genus Anneissia; species Anneissia japonica. The sequence goes on along the minus strand of NW_022699685.1, from coordinate 591,306 downwards.
ACGAAAAAAATGGTTATTAAAATCAATAGCCTATGTTTAGATATTTAGAAAACTTTATATTTGGTAAACAATTATTTGTAGTTATAAACCTGAGTTTTTTAAATTTTAACATCATTTTTTATATAAAATTTATATTTATGTAAAGGACAATTATTGAATGTTTTTAATGTTTAGTTGAGGTAATATTTATCATGGATATCGGACACTAATAAGCATTTTCCTTTGACAATTTTATACGCCATTTTTATATATTGGTTTAATTTAAGAAAATTATTTTTAAATAATATTAGAAAATGCCGTATTTATTTTAAAATTATTTATTTTGCTCTTTACATTGTAAAACTGTGTAGTATTAAATATCTGATAATATCTCTATAGTTATATAATGGCTATATTTCATTAAAGGTATGAAAAAATTATTCGAATGAATTAATGTAGGCCTAACTTCTGAACATGCATTTTTTAAAAACTTATTCCAAGTTTATTTGCTGGAATTATTATTTTTGTAGAAACTTATTTGCAATAAAAAAAATTTTTAAAATAAATAATGTAATTTTATTTAAGAAAATTATTTATATAGGCCTATATTTAATATAAATATAAATATATATATATATATATATATATATATATAATTTATTTATTTATATATAAAGTGATTTAAAG
>NW_022699685.1:583828-589747 GCF_011630105.1 Anneissia japonica | reverse complement strand
CCCTACTTACATCTTTACTTGATGCCATTTTTACCGGGGTCATTTTACCGTTTTAAAGATAAAGAAGTAATTAAACTAATTAGTGATTAGATTACAGTATGTACTATATTACAAATTATTTACTGGCAGAAAAATATCGATCACCTTTAACATAAATAGCAAACTACCCGTTAGTCTTAGATTTAGTCCTATTAAAAAAAGTGTAATTCATCAACCTGCACGACGACAATGAATCGTCTTCTACCAACCATCTGGGTTTCCTCAAAGGCAAAAAACACATGGTATTTTTTAAGTACCCCTATTTTGACTGGTACCCCATCTCTTGAAAACATATCATTGTACTCTATGCACAATAGTCTATTGTCGGTAATGTCCACTCAACTTTTGAAGACTAATTTCCGCCAATCAAGCCCTTGAAGTATCATTAACACACTGATTCATCTATTATCTTAGTGCGACTGAGATACTAAGATACAGAATGCCTCTTTGGATTTAGGTGCCTGGTTCTATATAACTAGTTATCCTATTCATGACCAGCATCTAGGTCTAAGTAGTGTTTAACTCCGCAAAGTCAAATTGTCAAACTCAAGTGATCGAAGGAGCCTGCTGCTTTCTCCAAGGTTTAACAGGAAATACAGGTGTCGGCCATTGGTCTAAGCGTACAATTTAGCTTACTCTTCCTCTCACTGTGGTTAAATCTCCATTTATTGTCATTTCGATTCGAAAAGTGCAGTGAACTAACTAAATATTAGACATAGACGTGTAATACATATATTTAGACATACATACATACATATATATATATATATATATATATGCCTATATGCCTATGTATAATAATAATAATTGTTTTTATTTATTTATTTAATTTTGTTCTTTATAATGGGTAAACTCTTCAGTAAAAAAGACTGTTCTTCCAGAGTGCCCAGTATACAACACAGATAAAATATTAGAAAATACGACAAACTCTCCTAACAATAAAAAGTTAAAAATACCAATAAAAATGTAATATAAATATATATATATATAGATAAAATTCCTAGTCCTTAGAGTTTCAAACAACAGCACCCCTAAATAAAAATCTTCCTCTACCAGATTCAGTTTTAGCCTTTGGTAAAAGTAAATTACCAGTAGAACTTGATCTGGTAGAATAGTTATGTATATTTCCCAATAAAGTAAAACAATTAAGGTATAATAATAATAATAATAATAATAATAATAATAATAATAATAATAATAATAATAATAATAATAATAATAATAATAATAATAATAGTAATAATAATAATGAACAATATATATGAACTGTGCTTTTTCGATGTAACTGGCTGGATGAAGATCCTCTTATCACAATACATTGATCCCAGCAGACCAGTTAATTATATAAGATGAAAGGGACTTTTTTTCTAAATCCGATCACACGCGCTAACGACTTCATTATAGTTCAAAATCACTATTCAAAGATCCATTTACAGATAAGGATTTCTGTCTTAAAGTAGAGAATAGTTCCATAAGAAAATGCGCAATCAAGGTAAGTTACCAATGCAAGGAATAATCTTCTGTATATAATGTTATGATTCTTGGAATCGATTTTAGCTCTAGGCCTATATGTTTGGCAGTACCGTAATCAAACGTATTTCAGCCAGGTTAAAATAAAAAAATTCATTGTATGGTGGTAATAAGTATACATTTTGTCTAAGACAACTATAGAAGTATAGATATCTCAGATTTTGTGTTTAAATCTTGGTGAAATTTTATTTCTTATTTGGATTCATGTTCCTTCGTTTCATTATTATTTATTGATAGCATTCTGACGTTTTGGGTGTTTCTCTTAAGAAAATAGATAATAATATTATTTTGTTTGTGTATATATTATATATGTTATATTTTACATGTGATAATATATATTATTAATTTGGATTGATATAACTGGTGGTTTGGTCAAGCCTACTTGACTTTTGCTCTCGAGTCATCCTTTGTTAATTAACTATCTCACACTATTCTATACCTTACTACAGTTTAGTTATAGTTATTCATGTTGCCCCAACCAGGACTCGAGACTCGACCTTTTGTGGTTTATACTTAGACCTACATGTTTTTAGACTAATTACATTTATTTTATGAAAAATGTCAAAACAGCATAATTATGATTATGTCATGGGCTGATATTTCTGTATATTCGTAAAAATGAGTTATTTTTAAATTCCGAAACAAGTCAACCATGTTATTTGATGTCTATCGCAAACTCTATTGGGTTCCCTACATAGGCCTACAGAACATACATGAGGCACACATGTTTCAGAGCATTTATATAATTTATATTAACGAATATAAAGATCTGCGTATTATTATCATACGTCATAATATTAGCTCTCATGGAGTCAATTTGAATATCAAATGTAAAAAAACAACAATTTAAAATTAAGTAGAAAAAAGTTGCAAGATTTCAATGGAAATGGATCTTTTAGAGTACCAATCCAAATTAACAACTGAACATTCAGAAAGTGTTATCCAATAGGCGCGGCAGACCCATGCGTACGCGTATGTCCCATAAGCACACACGTTTAACACTCCTGGAGACGCGGCACAAGTCCTGAATATTGAAACAAATTTTAATTTCTTTTGATTCGACTTTTAAAATCTTGATTGATTTGCTATACAATTATCCAGGACTTTCATGTACATGTATTGTTTGTACGCAAGCTGCCCTTTAGAATAATAGGACTACTAGAATTTGCGCATGCATCTGTATGAGCTAAAACTATTGAAAGTCTTTCGCGTGTACAGCGACATGGATCATAATTAAGCCATGTTGAGCCAATAGGTTCTCAAAGGTTCTATTGCTTATATATACACAATGGTCTATGCTCATTGAAAACTGCTGTTTGTGATTAATCCGCATAATCGAACCCAGTTTCTTAACCATAAAGTCAGTTCTTTTCTTTTAAATACATGGAACGTGCAAAATCCTAATGTGCGAACTTGAGTCACATTAATCTGGATGGAACTAGGCTCATCATTGTTGTTTTTAAAAGTTTATTAATTATTCTAACGCATACTGAACTAAAAGAGATTCTAGCATCGGTCTAAAATTCTTTGCAAAATAGATCTTAGGCCTATTCATGTTCCGTAACAGATACATTTTAACTATTTTGGTTTACTCGACAGATAATATATTTTGAGTATTCTTTTCACGGCTGCTGCTCTACAAACAAATAATATATTATTTAGGTCTAGTTGTAGTTATTTCCACCAAAAGTTAAACAAGATAAAGTTTGGTCAGTGGAGAAGAAATAGGCATAGAGTTTCCTCTTTAAGTATTGGAGAATTATTTCTGTTTACGTATTACAAATTTAGTTTAGTAATTAGTCTTTTGTATGAATACATTCTGACCATTAAGTTGTTGGTCAATAAGAGTTACATAAAGTGTAGGAGTTATTATTAAAAACCCAAGGAATAATTCATCGCACATTGTTATTAGAGTTCGCATGTTTTACCAAGTAAATATTCATTTCAGCTACCCTTGAAATAAAATGATGTCCAAATCCTATAAATTCTTATATGTAAATTGCAAACAGAACGAATCTATAAAGAAGCGTATTTGCAGGCTGGCGCCCTTGCTGCACAAAAGAGTTGTATCCGCTACATAATTATTAGTGTATTAACTAACGCACCCAATATCCAGCGAATGAGTTGGTGGCGGAAAAGCGTTCAGTGTTCAGTGTTGTTTTGATATAACATGAATAACTGGCAACACAGTAAATTAAAAATATGCGGGCTACGTTCTGCGGTTACGTAACCGACTGTATGAATTCCATAGGCACGTTAGCTTTGTTCAAAGGCCATCGTTAATTGCATTTTGCGTTTAATTACATTGAAATCGATATTGCTCTTAGTTTTGCAAAATGACAAATGAAATGTTGGAAACTGGAATTAAACAAAATTGAAAGGCTTATGGTTGCCTGCTCGTACATTGCAATCTGTGACTTTCTGATCAATATCCGGATACATTGAATATTCATCTTCGCATTTTGAATATAAGGGATGAAGGCAATGTATAACGTTAGCAAGAGAATTGCTTGAGAGATAGTTTAATACGATAACCGTCGAGTAGATGAAAACACTTGAAATGAACTTACGCCACTTAAACACAACATGCAATTGTTAATCATTCTCATCAAAACTAGCATCGTTGTGGATTAATCACTCAGGCATAAAGTAAATAAAGTTCAAATAAAAATTTAAAAAAAAAAGCACATTGCTTTTAAATTTTCCCATAATTGTTTATGTTGTAAACTTGGTTTTCTTCTATTCATATTTAATGGACCCGAACGGAAAGAAGCCTATGTTCTTGTGGCTTTTGGGTTTATCATGACTCGACTCGTGGTTATTTCTTGTATATTTCTATGTATACCTTGTATGATTGTAGTTTTTTTCAGTACAAATAAAGAATGAACGAATATCAATCGAGAAAGTTAATTTTTAGGCAAAGGGAACAATAGGCCTACAAAGTACAAATTCCTAGAATTGAAAGCTGCATTAATATGTACACTAAAAAACTGAAAAGCACCTCTAACTACAATTTAAAAAAAACATAACTAAATCAAATGATTTTAGGCCCATGATAACATTTTACAAACGGTTTTATAGAGTATAATTTTTTTTTAAATCGATTTACCGTTCTCCGTTTCGTTTCTCCAATATAATTATGGTATAATTCGCACACTTTGATGATGGCTTAACAAGATTAATTATAGCTCTATGACTTGCATAAAACAGTCACCTGCCTTGATGAACCTATAAAATAGTTGAAAAGAAATAATCACAGACACTGCATCTTGGTCACCTGTTACAGGCAATAGTATTAGAAGAATTTGGAATGTACCGGTAGATTTTTCCCATTTTTTTTTTGTAATGAGCCACATTCATTTATGTATCCCCAATCAGTACAATCAAATCAATAAATATAAATCCCTGCTACTGCTTTAAATATTGTTCCTCTCAAAGCCCAAATTAGCAGAACGTTACAATCATTTAAAATTTCATGAGCAAGTTTAGTTTCAAGAATCACTCTATAACTGCTTTCAAAATTAATTATAAACTATAAACAACAGATGTTTTAAACCAGGTTATTTAAAGCTCTTAAGTCTCGACATTCTAGTACCTGTACATCACTTGATTTATTACAGTATCTTATTTTTTTTCCGTCTAATTCTATATAGTAATTCAGTGTTTGTAAATAGTAAGGACTTTATTGGGAAAAAATGTATTTCGTTTCAAGGCCTTTTTTATGTTGTATATTCAATACGATATCCTAAATAAATATTTTTCAAATAACAAATAAAACAAATCACAATTATGTTTTATAGGTAATCATTTTTATATTATATAGGCCTATAATTATGTTTTTCCTTTTGTAAGATACCTCAATGATTATCCTACATTTTATGTTTTTTTCTTTACTTGTTGAAAAGCCTTATCTTTCATACAAACCGTGAATAGTTTATCAATCGGCACATGTTAACAAAATAATATAATTTTGTTTGATAAGTTTTTGATGGTTTTCATTTGTTAATTTGAAATGCTCTCTTCTATACCGTACACACTTTGACGATGGTTTTAATAATATGGAGGACTCGGGTCACGGCGTCTTAGGATGAGATTACGATGATAATACGTTTCTCTCCTTTCTCTCTCGTCCTGTTTCTGTAAGCACACAAAGGTTGATTAACAATAAATTTGTGGATTCATGAAGTCTTGTAGTTGTTTATTAATTATAGCAATAGTTTAGTAATGATAGTAAGTTAAGTTCAGGAAAATATGCATTATTGTGGGAAGTTGTAAAGAGTCGCCTGAATATCCTTGTCTTTACTAAAGAGTAGTCTTCTCTTGATTTGTAGTTTGAATATAATTTCGTTC
>NW_022699685.1:577514-580014 GCF_011630105.1 Anneissia japonica | reverse complement strand
GTACATCGCACGTACAGCGGCTACTGTTCACCAGTTTCGCCAAATGACTCATATGAGTTATTCTCCTTTTTTACTGTTATTAAGGTTAGAGAAACACACTTGGAGATACGATTTACCTTATGAGTGACAAGTGTATTGCTTCTGCTGAATCCTTTATGGCAGATATCACAGACGTATTTTCTCTGCTGGGATTGTTTCCCATCTGACTCATTAAGATCTCCATCCGTTGTCTTGGCCCTTTCCAAGCTATTACTATCCGTCGAATATGAAGATAATTGCGTTGATGTGATATTTCTATAATGCATGTCAGTGCCATTTTGTATGTATTCAAGCCCAGGTATTGGTTGTCTTGCATTATTGCGTCCTCTTCGGCTCACCTTCTTCAAATCAAAAAATCCTTTTTGGATGTTAACTACATGCTTAGCAAGGATTCGTTGTCTCTGTTTGGCTAAGATTTCAGAGACGTACTCTGGAGGAATGGACGATTTCCACGCCTTAAGCACAGGATTGAAACTTGATTGAGTTGTGCCTTGACGCAAATACTTCTCCCCGGGAAACAAGCCTTCTTTTGAACTGCATCCGGGATCCATATCCTTCACTTCTAACTTGTTAAAACGTGTGTCCATTGAAGTCGATATGTTATCCATTTCAATTTCATTTTGCTTCGGAAATTCTTCCGGGTAGTCTGGCAGACCTACATTGATTGACTCTTCTTTTTTCAAAGTGTTCACTTGCTCACAGATGCTTTCGTTATATCTTAATTGCCCAAGGCCTACATGTTGACTTTGGTGAAACTGCGAATGGCATTTATTAAAAACTTCTACCTCATGAAAATCAAAAACTTTAGAAGATGTGAGTTTGATGGTTGAAATTGGACGGTGTATCGAAGACTCTTGAACTAAAGAACCGGATTTTGTGTCGACGACTGTAAATCAATATTGAAATAAGATTTAATTGAAAACTAGGCGTAACAAAGTTTTATAATATATATATATATATGTATCGGATACAACTGAAAATCCTAACAAAAAGGCCCGGTTTGCATAATATAAAGCCCCGATTTTTGGTAACTGTTTCGTTTATAATTTAAATGTATATTATATACATATGTTTTTGAAAATGATGTAAGTTTACCTGCTGGTGGTGTCTGTGCTTGCAATATATCTTCTGGAAACGTTACATCATACTGTGACCTACGCTTTACTAAGAATACACGAGGCATCGTATCCAGTAAATCTGCAATATTGGCCTAAAGTAGATATATATATATATAAGAGTTAGTTTTTTGTACATTGAATAAATCAATTCTAGTCAGTGCAATCGTGTCAAATTTAAAGGCATGCCATTATTATAATTGTATCGTACATAAATATTATTATACCCGGATGCAAATACATGCATATAAAATACAGTATATGCATATAATATGCATGTATATGGGTTCAGTGTTTAACGAGAATTCAAAGTCAAGCATAATATTCTTCGCGTAACGCAGCTAGATAATCATAGAAGTGTATACCAGCAATTTCTGCTAAATCAATAAAATTGACTAGGCCTACATATATTATTCAACACCTAAGCTACTCTGCACAGCATATATTTCTATATGGGAATGGCACTTTTCTTTATATACTGCTAGTATTATTATTTCTATTGTAACAGGCCTTATTCAAGTTGAATTTCTTGAATGAACTTTCCAATGTTAGTTGTACTTATTCGGTTGAATCATGTTGAGTTGGATGCTAGTTAGAGTTAAAATATTTTTTTTGATTTATAATTTATGGATTTGTACTGATGCTGTTTGAGTCATGTACTTTATATGTCTTTATTTTAATTTTATGTAATTGTAAATAATACTAATTTATTAGGTCACCACAATTTGTAATTAATTTCAATGATTTTAAAATAGTAATTATATTTTAATTATCTTTCCTTTTAATTGATTGTCTTTTAATATTGTAGATATTTAATTTAAAACTTTTAATTGATCTGTATTGTATTGTAATCATTTAGAATTGTATATTATAGTTTGTTAGGTAATTAATAATAGGCCTATTTTTTTTTGACTGAATTTTCAAATTTCAATTATTTTAACAATGTAATTAATTATAAGTCTATTTTTGCAGTTTTTCTATATAATACTTTTGTAATTTGATTGTATAATGCTGCCTGTTTTATATTGTATTTTATAAATTTTTATGTAAAGCGCTTTGAACAGAACCCTGAAAATACGCTATATTAATTGATATTATTATTATTATTATTATTATTATTATTATTATTATTATTATTATTATTATTATTATTAATATTATTATTATTACTTCTCCTGAAATAAATTTCAAATTTGAATTTGAAAGTTGGACTAAGATGATACACAATTATTTGTAAAAAATCTTATGGTAATTATTATTAGCATACAAATCTCATTGAGAGCTTGCTTACTTGCGCTATATTAGAATAAACTATTATTATTATTATTATTAATATTGTAGTTGTT
>NW_022699685.1:573306-576759 GCF_011630105.1 Anneissia japonica | reverse complement strand
TATTTAAATAGATTGAATAAGCAGAAATATAGTTTCCTAAACGACATAATAAGTTCAAAATGTAATCTCTGTGAAGTGAATAGAGTGCACAGACACACCAACGTGTTGCACTTCATAAATATATACAACCTTTAACCGTTAATGTACAAAGATTAAAATCTAACATCATTACACCAGAAAATAAATAGGAGGCTGACGAATAGCAAATCTAATCACTCTACTTCCAAACGTAGTTGCAATTATTGTAACGAGATTTAAACTTTAGACAACTTTGGTGAAGCTACATTGCAACTGCTCTATATTCAAACTCAATAGAAAATATACAATACTCACTGATCCCTATCAGATATAAAATGCAACTATCGTTATTTTTATGTACTTAGCGATGGAATCGACTATTGGCAATAGAACGAACATTACCGCTGATATTCTTTATATAAGGTTGGATCTACCAGCATATATGCAACCGCATTGTTCGGTTGTATTCGATTTGAAAATTCATCACCAACAACTATAAAATCTTACTAGAAGCGTCATAAACATTAATGATAGCTAAGATGTTTCAGAACTTACAGTCATAAATAGGCCTACATAAATATCGGAAACCAGAATATGATAATGAAACCCTTCTTAATAAATTTGCGTCCCTGTTTATCAATGTTCGCAATTTACAAATCAACAACGTAGTGAATTATTCATCTTGTTAACACCCTACTTAAAACAGATCATCTTTTTAAGGTATACCGGTATATCACTTTATTCGCGGCAAATACAATTATGTATTAAAAATTACTGTGAAATCCGCATCGTCAACTTATGTATTATTATATGTGTGAAAGTAGCATGCAAAAGGAGTCGTTTGATATATTTTAGGAAAAACAAAAACTCTTGATTGGGTTAAACAATCCAATAACAATGACGGTGTCCAAAACTCAAAAGTTCACATAGTAATATTGATTATTAAACGTTAGTTAATTAAGTTAATGTTAAAGGCATTGTAGTGTAGGAGTAGTGGTGGTAGTAGTAGTAGTAGTAGCAGCAGCAGCAGCAGCAGTAATAAAAGTAGCAGTATTAGTAGAACAGTGTTTCAGTCTTTTTTTTGTAATCATTCTTCATTTAAAAAAACAATAAATAGAATATACATAGAACATAACCCTGCATGGCTTTATCAATCGCATGCAGGGTATCACAAAGGAACAATGAACATTAAAAGTGTTAAATTATATTAATTACAATTAGGATGATAATGATTATATTATTATTAATGATAATAATTATATTATTCAAAATAATCATATAAACAATTATAATAGGCCTATATTCTTTATAATTTTAATAATTGATATTATTATTAAAATGTTAAAAATAATTGATAATAATAATAATAATAATAATAATATTTAAAAAAATATATAATTTTACTCGATCCAATTTACTAGCAATACTATAAGAAATAGGCCTACAGTATTTATTGTTTTGACTTCACCATATTGCTGAACATTAAAATGATAATGATATGCAGATTACGTTTATCATGCTATATCAACAACGAGAAACGTATGTCAGCATTCCGGGAACGGTTATTTCCTAAATTATGCATAATTTAATGAGTTTTATTCTAATTTTAATTTTTAATCCACATACTGTACTTTTTTTAAATATTACTTTCGTATATTAAGTTTACCCTACCTCTTTTCTATTACGTTTAATATCAGTCCTTATTGGTTGCAGAGGACATGAAGTGACCCTCAGGGAGGAGAAAGTTATTGTAAAGTGCAACATCTAGTCCCGAGCGCATCATAATTTTCCCATGGTTACGGACTAAAATCAGTGTTGAGCGCATTGTTTATCAACTGTTTGGAGATCGCTTCAATTGCTGGGCTTACTTTAAAAAAAAAATGACAAATGTTTTCTAAAACAAAAATAATGATAATGTAAGATAGACCTAGGCCTATTACACAGAAAAACCTGGAGTATGTAGAAAGTTTTAGTCATATAACAGACCTCCCAAGATAATGTAGAAAGCGCATTTCCAATTTTCAGGGTAAGGCCCTCGGACCACGTTCCCTAACGTCTCATTTTCTCTGCTCGTTTATATTGGATTCTCTTATACCTGTCTGTTTGTAAAGTAGTAGGCCTGTAATGCAATACCACATCGAAACAAACTCAACTCCCTCAATATAGCACTGCACACATCTCAAAGCTACGGAGAGGGCATCTGCGAAGCAAAAACAATTTTCGTGGAAGGCAACCTGACCCCCTCCCCACCCCCAAACCACGTCAACTTTTCTTAACTTGTATATATCTCTATCCGAAGAAATAAATAGCGTAGTAATTCAGGAAAGAGCAAAGATTTTGTAGAAAGCTTCAGTTATTAACAAACCTCTCAGAGAAGACCGTATTGCCGGGCATAGTATTGTAAATGTTTTCGAGAATAGACCTACCGCATTCCCACTTCAGTGCCCTTACTTGGTGTGTTTCCCCCTCATTTCGAAAATCCTGGATTAGACCCTGACAAAGGTGGTGGTGGGAGGAGGGTAAGCGTTAAAACTCTTAAATGGCCAACTCAGGAAGTGCGAATTCATAACGATTCCATTTATTTTTAATTATTTTTTTATTTAATTGATTGTTCATAGGGTAAGCATTCGTAGTTATCGTTAACAATATTAAATGTATTGATATTAATTGGCAATTATCCTTATTGAGTTGTTGCTGTTTTTGTTGTTATATTTATTACGGTACTAATTATTAGACCGATAATTAGTAACATAAGATACCGATATTTATTACATTATTACGGTACTAATAATATTAGTACAAATTACATTTTTTACATTTTACGATTTTGAAAAATATAATTTTTCTCTTGGATAATTTACTGTTGACTGCAATCATTACAAAACAGCCAATCAGAATCGTGATAATTTATGACCACCCACAATGTATTAAAACAACGATATGGTATTTAATAGTATCAGCAAATTAATGTTGAGAAACAAATAGCGGCACCCCTTTCAGATTTTGTCGTTTTAATGCACTCAAGATCGGAGTATTTTATGACTATGTCCGTTCTATGTATTGTCGATATAACATGTACCCGCTGTTTTACCTAATTGTTAATCTATCCCGTGATAATCTGCTTGTTGTATCGATTTACGTTAATAAATACGACACTCTGGTTGTCAATCCAGCTTTAAAAGCTTGAGTGATAATGTATCGATTAACACCAGCACAAATATTAAGATGATCCTAGCGTGAAACCAATCAACATTTCTGTTTTTAATACTAAATTCATTCATTCATTATTCTTTATTTCAGACTTTACATCCAGTTTAAATGAGTCTATAGATTTTGAAATGTGTTTAGTTTAATATGAAGTCAGCAGGCTTCCGATTGTTTGCTTTTCTTTTTCGAAAGTAATAAGTCTGTATCGGTTCAAGGAGGTATTAAATC
>NW_022699685.1:548515-572871 GCF_011630105.1 Anneissia japonica | reverse complement strand
AAAAAAAAAAAACACCAAACCTTTCTTTCAGGCCTTCATAAGTTGTTTCTTGATGAAAGCCGCGATGACAATCTTGAAAATCTCTTAACGTGGGTCAAAGATAATGGAGCGATGTGCAATAATATTCAGATTGCGAACTACGATACTGAAGGCTATGGAATCCAGGCTACGACAGAAATCAAGGTACATATAAATAATACATATAAATAATGAATGTTTATCAGTGCAATCGGAAGAAAATTTTCATTCGTTGAAAGATTGCGAGGCGGAGCTAAGTTAAATGGAATAGTCTATCTTTCAATGAATGCCATGCCCCTTTGCACGAATACGAAACATTCATTAACATAAAATAGATCCTTGTCATTTGATATTTTATGAAAATAGAGTTAAGACTACCTTCATTCCTGTCTCTTATACACATCTAGATGTGTATAAGAGACAGATATATATATGTAAAACGGCATACATTTAATGCTAATGTGATGTATTTCGAACATCTGCTGTTTGTTTAGAGTAACTTTGCAGGTTGAGACCAACACGATAACCTTAATTCAGGTAACGTCTTTGCAACATTTGCATATTGCGTGCTAATTTCCTAGCAGCACGTCGCAATTACTTTCAGTATATGTGATGGTAGTAGAGATGGCACGGGATGGCTCATCTTCAATTCAAAAAAAAAATGAAGAGATAAATACATAACAGCTAATGTATCTATATCTCATAATGAAATCATTCTTTATTCAAAACAATAAAAAGAATGTAACATACAAGTCAGGTCATAGCTTTACCAAGCCCGTGCAGGGTATCACAAATGAACAACAAAGATTCAAAGAGTAAAATCTAATAAAAACGAAATGTTATTATATAATTTCACAGTTTGCTTTCAATTGTTATTCAAAAATTCACTTAAACAATAACAAATTGTATTAACAGAAAGAATAATAAAGAATCGCTCACTTAGAAAGATCGCAAGTTAATTTTTATTTCATTTTCGCAGATTTACAGACATTTACGAAAATCATTAAATATTTACAAGCACAGGGTCTACATAGTGTGTCAAGAAAAATATTTTCTTTTCTTATTTTGATTTATAACTTTGAAACATTAGATTTTATTGTTCCAAGCTTTACTGACTCAACGGACAGTAATATCCATAAAATGTTTTTCTTTTTCATCTTTATAAGGATTGCAGATGTCCAACTACCATTACATTTCAAAAGAACCTACATTTTAAATGTTATTTTAAGGGTAATTTTATTCGTCATATTAAGAAATTTGTTTCAAAAGACGGACAAAGAAATTTGTTTCAAAAGACGGACAAAGAAGTACTTTATATCTGTAATATGCCAAAGAAGTATAGGCCTATCTGTTATTCGAAATATTATTAAATTCAAACATACAGTATATCATATGTCTAAACACTTGTTCCTATTAACACATTCATATGGTATACAACAAATTGAAAATATCTACATTCATATGACAAGATTATTACACATTATATTTTTGAAGCTTATTTACAATGTTGGGAGGTTCAAGTTCAAGTTTCAAGTTCAAGTTTAATTTATTTCATCTCATTGCGTAACTTACAAAAAGGAAACTGAATTGCGAGAATGTTACAATACACTAAAACATTAAAATTATTAAGATATACAAATTCAATTACTAATTTATTACTTTAAATTTGGTTAGTGGTATTAATTACAAAAAAAAAAAAAAAAAAAAAAAAAAAAAAAAAAAAAACAAAAAAAAAAACATTATGCACACAGAAAATATCAATGAAAATTAGCGATAATTATTGTCACACTGTAATTACTAACATTATTACCTTTAATATTTAACACAACCTAATTTATTTTGTACAAAATATACCGAACTTTCACCGTCCTACCATATTTTACTTTTGATCTACCGATATTAAATTTGCAGATTGATTGCAGTACCGTAAATACTCCAATAAGCGACGCGGCGCTTATACAATTTGTGGAGGCTTGAGTGCGGCGCTTATTCGAGAGCGGCGCTTATAAAAACAAATTGGCGAGGCGCTTTCTATGCCCGTTCCCATGGTTACCTATTTCACATATTCCAGTAGTCTATCATAGGTCTTAGCATCATAAATAAACGTTTATAAAGAAATGCTTGTCTTCATTGTATTATTTGTTCATTTTAACACTGTGTCATCGTATTTAAAACCCTGTTTCTCAAAGTGTTTCTACACACAGCGTAATAATGATACGCTCGATTAAGCGCCGCCGTTTAGTCGAGAGTGGCGCTTAGCCAAAAAAATCACAATTGGCGCGGAACTTATTCGAAAGCGGCGTTTATTCGAGAGCAGCGTTTATTCGAGCATTTCGGTATTCAGTAAAATTATAATCTATACAATTCAACTACTTTAATTAATTACACTCTATATTTCTTGAACTTGGACACTCATGCTCCAGTGGCGGATTCAGGGGGGACCACTCGACCAGCGCCCCCCCCCACCCTAAATTGTTCCAAATTTTTTTTTTAAATTGAGAAAAAAGGAAAATTCTACTCAAATTTTGCGTCGAAAAGTGCCATTTCCAGCCTGTAGAGGTGCCATAATCATAAAGTTTCTTCCCTCAGCCCCATCTATGGTGGGGCTGAGGTAGTATAGACCCTCCATTTGTGAAAGTCCCTCTCTGCCCCCCCCCCCCGCCTCTATTTCAAATTCCTGGATCCACCACTATGCTCATAGACACAAGGTCCCAACATTGCAAACATCTTCAAACGTACTCCATCACTATGTAAATGCATGGTAAATGTTTGGCTGTCCAGGGTGGGGGGGGGGGGTGAGATAACTTTTCTTAAATATTGCACTTTTTTGTAGTAAATTTAGCAGTAGCAATGAATCTGCCATTTTCTGTTATCACAATCCATTAAATATTGTTATGGTCAACACATCTTTTTTAAATATCTGTTTACCGAACAATTATAATTCATGATAGTACAAGAAGCATGCAACAAAAATTATAAGTCATACAACAGTTTATATTTGTGTTAAAATGCATCCATGATTTATAGGTTTCCAAGAAAACAAAATGTATTTCCTGAAAGGTGTTGAATTTGCGAGTTAGATCATGGTTAGATGAAGTCTGAAAGCATTCACATATTCATCTCACAGATGCCACAAATTTAGAGATTGTTCATTGATCTCATGTTCAGCGTTCTCATGACAGTTCTCTGTCTGTTGTCAAGCAAGCTTCATCTTCAAGCAGTTCTTCAATTCGTTTACGCTAAGAACAAGAAGGGTAAACCATATTTATTAAAAATTCAAATTAACTCTTAATATGCAATTACATTGTTTTATGTAAACAAACAAATCATATGGAAAATCATTGATAATTATTGAAGTCATGTTGCTGTATTTGGCTACAGTGAAGATTAATATGTTTGTATTTGTGGGGGAACTAAATAGGCAAACAAAATAATAGAGTGTATAAGGAATGATATAATAAAGTAAGCCTTTGGTAGAAAATAAAAGAAATAAAGAGGAGGAAAAAAAGATGTGAGGATAAGTAGGATTAGAGAAAATGAGGGGTCCTATAAAAGGATTAACCATGTCTCTGCTAGTAAAACTGATATTAGAATTTATTTGTAAATGAATATTTATAAATATGTGGATGAACTATAATAGAAACATAATTTCTAAAAACACATGGATTAGATATAAAATTTTCTAATGTGGTTGTTAAAATTCATTGAAATGCAAACATGGACAATAAGGTACATCAACGTTCTTGCATTAATAAATATTCATAAGCAAGTCAAAATGCAGTAACTATTCTAATACTTATCATTTACCAACAATTTAGAGTTATTCTGTGATCTATAAAAAATATGGTATTTTGAAATTTAGAAACTTAATTTTAGAAACTTGATTTGATAGATACTGACTTGTATATTTTTAATAGTTGTAGCTCCATTGCTCTAGTTAAATAGCCCCAGGATACCATTTTAATGCAAAATGTACAGCTTCACTAACAAAATTACATACTGGACAAGTTACAGAACCACACACAGAGTCTCAACTTTAATAAACAAGACAGTACCATTATCTAAGTAGCAGTTTACTTCTTAATTTATGGTTTCAACGTGTGTAAGTTAAGCGAGGGACTCAACTGGGCCTGATGGTCATCAGCCGACGCGACTCTGTGGATTTATATATTGCTCTATATCAGTCTCATAGCGCTCTAGGTGTAGACTAGCTCGTACATTAACATGCTTCTCTCCTTCTCGTCTCTGAGCTACCATATTTTCCGTTTCGGGAAATTCCGGGGTCGGATTACACTCCGAGAAATTTTTCCTTTTGTAAAATATTGAGACCGATCAAAAGGTGACTACTACCCAAAACAGTACCATTATCTAAGTAGCAGCTTTACAGCCTAATTTATGATTCTAACGTCTAAGTTAAGAACGCAACGCCATGACGTGTGCGCAAGGAATCGTTTTTAATGATGATAAGCGCAGTCTGCCACCGACAATCAGTTGGTGGCGTTGCATCGTCTAGCGCGCTCACAGAAAGCGGAGTTGGAGTCATTGTACGACGGTTGTATGACCTTCGTGCGGCACAGTGACTGCCCGGCTTTACACCGCAAAGAATATTCTGGATGCACCGTGGAGCAAACATCACTGCACAAGTTACAGCTTCACTGCCATGTTACAGCACAAAGAATATTCTGGATGCACCGTAGAGCAAACTTCACTGCACAAGTTACAGCTTCACTGCCATGTTACAGCACAAAGAATATTCTGGATGCACCATGGAGCAAACATAATTTTGAGTTTTATCTTTGATTGTTAAAATTCACTGAAATGCAAGCACATACCATATGGCTACCAACCATCTTGCATTAATAAATATTTCATAATAATGCATTAACTATTAAAATTTGTATCTCATTAGCATATCAATTTTACAGCAATTCAGTGATATATGAAACAACTAGTTTTGTAACTGAACAGACACTGTGTGGCAGTGCTTGGGCTGCCTGCCGAAGTTACAGCACCACTGCCCTAGCTACAGGTTCACTGCCTATGTCCGCTTTGCTACCTGTATTACAGTTATAAATGTAACAACCTGTAACTAGCAATGACTGTAACATCTTTTTACAGCTTTGCTTCCAAGTTACAGCACCGTTGACAAGTTACAGCTTCAGTGGCAAGTTACAGCTTTGTTGCACAAGTTACAACACCATTGCCATGTTATACCTTCACTGCAGAAGTTACAGCTTCACTGCCATGTTACAGCTTCACTGCACAAGTTACAGCTTCACTGCCATGTTACAGCTTCACTGCACAAGTTACAGCTTTACTGCCATGTTACAGCTTCACTGCACAAGTTACAGCTTCACTGCCATGTTACAGCTTCACTGCACAAGTTACAGCTTCAGTGGCAAGTTACAGCTTCACTGCACAAGTTACAGCTTCACTGCACAAGTTACAGCTTCAGTGGCAAGTTACAGCTTCACTGCACAAGTTACAGCTTCACTGCACAAGTTACAGCTTCACTGCACAATGTACACCTTCACTCACAGGTTACAGCTTCACTGCCATGTTACAGTTTCACTGCACAATTACAGATTCACTGCCATGTTACGGCTTCACTGCACAAGTTACAGCTTCACTTTGTTACAGCTTCACTTATAATTATAAAATATTAAGCTTAATTCATTTTTCTATTTCATGAATGTAGCACAATGTTTAACCACAAAAAACAAAATTTTTGCTTACTTCAAGCTTATCAATATTATCTCCTGGGCTCTCAGCATCAGGGTATGGTGGAACTAAAACCTGGAGACGAACAGCTTTGATGGCTGTAGGTTGGCACGATATCAAGTGCTTCACTTCCTGGGCCTAGAAAAAGTAGCATTGATAGAAGTTTACTTAATACATGAGTTAACTTCCTTCAACATGTTCCCATGTATGTACTTTATTCATTGTATTGCATCTCATCATACAGTTAAAAACATCACAATACAGAGATATCAAACACAAGACAATGGGACGGGATTCACAGACTCGAGGTCCCGTACAGTAGTACACATTGTTTTATATTATTGTGTTTAAAATATTATGATTTCTAGTCACATAACATAACATCACATGTAAAACCATCTGGAATAAATAAATTTAAAGCGATATAAAAAATGGTGATTAAATTACTTACTCTATTTGTCTGGTATCTTAGTCTTATGACACGCAAACGATTCCTTGCTTCTGCTGCTCTGGTTACAAAATTCAAATAAAATGAAAATATAAATATATTGAATAAAGCTCAGTCAATCATTTTCCTACACATTTCTCAATTTAGCAGGTAGAGTTTTCGATGTTTAAAATTATATTATCTACAAACCAACTATGGGCTTCAAGATGGACTGAAATGCTAAATACAGTATGACTAATGTTAAGTTCTCATTGGAATAGGAATTTAGTTCCACAATTTTCGCAGCCCCACACCCAGGCCATTTCACACCCCCTCAGACCAAAACCAGCCTAATCTTCTGGCTTTAACTTATAAATTACACAGTTTAACACATTTACACAGCATGCTTTAGAAATCTAAAATCATTAACAATTGGATCTTTTTGCCAATAAATGCATATTATCTTGTCTCTCATTTATTAAAGTGTATGGTAGGATAATTCGACCTTGAATGCATCAATTGGTCTGTACACTTTGTACTACAACATGATTGGACAGGCCTGGACCTCCGTTGACCTACGCTACGACAAGGTCGCTGGACCAAAAATATTAATATGCCTATCCAATATTTTGATTGCCAATCCCTAATGTTGTGGTCTAAAAGCACAAATTATGTGTCATACTAAGCCATAAAACTCTCCCCATGAACCCTACAAAGAATTATTATTCCGGGACCCCTATCGAGGCTCTCGTCGGCCCTTGGTTTCAATTCCATTGTTGGACATGTTGGCCGCAGTCGGACCCCTGTCAACAAATTTCTGAAGCCACAACTGGAGCAACAGTACTAATTTCGGCCAATATGAGATTTTTCCCTCTCTTGGGTATATCGCAAAACACATGCATTCCCTTCAATTTACCCTAATAGGAAAGTAACAATACACAAAAACAACAAATACTATTTGCAGTTTAATGATGATGACATAATCATCAAAAATATCCCGAAAAAAAACATAAACACAAGCTTTTATGTTACACATGGCTTTTAGGTTACACCATTAACAATATACCAGCCTTTCGTGAGTAATGTTTACTTTGCAACATATCAAGTTAAATCTGTGTCATAAAAAATGATATTTAAGAAGGTTAACTGATCGTATTTCTACCCTCAAGTGTAATTATGACATCAACGTTCATAGTGATGCAGAAATGATGATAGAGATCTCATTGTCTGTATGTAATCTGATCTGCAGTTTATCTTAGTAATCCATATATTAAGTGCATAGAGACTTCAGTACTTTGCGCTATAAAAATATATAACCATTATATCTAACCATGAACAATTCTTGATTAATGTATTGTTAATGGTAGATTTCAAAGCTATATATGTATTGTATACATATTCTATTCAAAAAGTAAAGAAAATTTTCATATTATTAAATACTTTTACAAGTCAGTTATATGTGACTATATTTATTGTTAATAAACAATAAATATATTCACATATTTATAGTTTATTGTTTAATAAACAATAAATAATTATGTGACTATATTTATTGTTTATTAAACACTTGTTTCTAATTAATCATTTTTTTTATTCATTAATGTTGATCTCAATTATGCTATTGATTAATTGATATATTTGATACAATAATATAATGTTATTCATACCACATCATTAATTATGCTTAATATTCAATAAATTTATGCTAATATTAAATGCAACTTACTTTAACTGGCCTATAAGTTGGCTGTGCTTCTCCTTTTCTAGATCAACAACATTTTGAATTTTTTCAATATCTGCTAATTTCTTTGATTTTTCTTGAATTCGTTTCTTAGAATTAGCTATTGCCTCCAATGTAGATTTAGAAGGTTCTTCATACTGAAACAAAACATAAATATATTAAATATTATTTGTGGTAAAATTAAAAACTCTAAAAAAAATCTATAACAACATTGAATTGTTATTTAAATAGGATGAAATACACTAATCGGGTACCACCTTTCTTCAATTGAGATACAGTTATAAACAAAAGTTTACTTTTAGTCCTAGTAAAAAAAAATACAGAACAAAAATAAATCAAGCCCTAGAATTTTGAGATTTTAGATCAGCCAATTGGACTTGGCCATCAATTTTTTGTAATGCCTAATATGCAGTTTACTGAATACATTTTACAAATATATTTTCTTAGGATGTGCTTCTAGTTCAGGGTTGGCACCAGCAGGGGGGTAAATGGGTGAAGAAAAAAAATTATAGGTATTTTTCACATATTTGGAAACTCTAAAATCAAATAAATAGGCCTTTGAGCTTCCGTTGGGGGAGAGCTGACCCCCCCCCACCCCGTCGGGGAGAAAGAAAAGTTATACGCATTTTTTACAGACTATAAAATCGATTAAAATTAAGCCTTTGAAACACCTAAATTGTCACATTTTTCAAGGGCTTTGTCCCTGGACCACTTTTGGAAAGATGCCCAACCACACCCACATTGCTCTCATCGAGGACATCAGACCCCCGGTTGGGAAAATCCTGGCGCCACACCTGAAAGTTTTTTCCATCAGTGGTTGATAACTGGACAACCGAGGACTAAAATTTGCGCCACAAGTTATCATTCTTGGCCTGCATGCTGGACACCAAATTGAACTTGTGCCACAGGATGAGCCAGTATTTATTGCCACAAGAAATTGTTTTTTGAAAGAAATGTTCCTAAAAACCATTTTTCTTAGCCTGCAGAAATACACTCTTAGTGAAAAACAATACTCACCGCTAAGTATCTACCTCTCTGGACTGGTGGCAAAGCATTTACTTCTCGTTGTGTTAGTTTCTTTCTGTTTTGTGGTTTGAATTTTTGGTTTGAGTTAGCAGAGCGCACCTTTGATGTTGAGAAACCATAAATGACACATTTTAAATGATTTATATACAGTTTACATTGTGCACACAACCTTGTTAATGCTACAGTTATTATGAGCAGTTATTTACATTATATATTATATCTATATCATAGTTATTTTATATTAGATTTAAGTTATTTCTTGAGGATATGAAGCGCTTTGATGAAATCAATCTTACAACTTTTTACTCCCTGAAGGATTTCATTAATGTTACACTGTTCATACGTACATATTAGTGTTCCCTACAGTGTGCATAGGATTAGGGAATTTTTTTTAATTAAATTTGGGAATTTATAATTATATAGGCTATGAATTTGTTTATTATATCAAGAATTAAAATTTAAAAAATCCCAACATTGGTTGGTTGAAGTGAATTATTACATACATTTAATAAATTGAATTGTAAAATTGTATATTCCAGGAATAATTGAATATTAACCTAGACCAATAACCAAAAGGGAAGGTTATAGTGTAAGCATCAAAGCTTGAGTAAGTTAATCTGGTTGTAACGACTGTAAGTTTACGGATACTTAATATTTGAAAGGTTTCCACAGCATATTAAAAAATAACAAATCTTACTTGTAATACCTTATCATCTCCCATTTTTAGTTTCCTTTAAAACACAATTTCATCAACAAATCAGGTTGATCGTACAACGAAAATTGGCATTCTATAAAAATGACAAACTGAAATAATAAATGAAACCATAATATTATATATATACTGTATTATAATATATTATTTCATCAATAAAAATACAAACAAATACACAAATATTTTGATGCAGCAGAGTGGCAAAACAATAGAAGAATAAAGGATAACTGTAGCTACAAGTTACAGACAAAATGCTGCTAAATACCCGAAAATCTCGGGTCTTAAAAGAGAAAATAGAATATCTTTACTTAGTAGGCCCTAATAGTAACCTAGGAGAAATTGTAGTATCAGTTTATTTTTAAATTTACTGGGTTTTTTTTTAACATTTAATTTTACAAATCATAATTTGCATTTCATATATAAACTAATGTATGTTGAAAAACTCAGATTTTTGCAATTTATCTAGAAAAAATGTTTTGTTTAAGGGACTGTCCAAAAGAAATAAATTGTGATCATTTAATCCTTAATGTAATGTGGGCCAGCAGAGGCTAAGATTACTAATAAAAAAGAAAGAAAAGATTCAACATTAAAAAAACATCTTAGTTGGGATAAAAAAAATTCTTTGATTATTGACATCTGTAAAGTTCACTGTTAGTAAAGCTCTATATTTATAATAAATTTCTTTAACGACCCAAACAAAGGCTTCACCAAAAGAGCTATTAAAGTTATCTATTATTACTCATAGTTTTTGGATCTATGTAGGCCTACAGCATCTGCCTAGTAGTAGTAGTACAAATGGTGTAGGCTATTTAAGAAAATGTAGGCCTATGTATGGCTGTATGTAAGCTACGCCGGCCTCCTACTACGCCTAGGGCCTAGCCCTAGACTAGGCCTTGACGGTGTAGAACCGTTTCGGCAACCGAAACCATGCATGGATGGCATCAATAATATTCGTCTAGCTTGGCCCTCCTTCCTAGGGGGCTAGGCCTAGACACAGTAGCAGGCTAGAATAAATACTGAATAAAAGAAAGTGGCTATCTCCTGGATAAATTAAGCTTACCTAGGACGTAATTGAAAATTATATAAAAGCAGATAAGAAGCCTAATCTAACAAAATATCAGTTTAGTCACCTATTCCAACGTTTTACGGAGACAATTGCACGGAAACGACACTCATTGCGCTATTGTTTACAAACGCCTAGTGCGTATCCATGTGAGAAATAATTAGAGAGGGCGCTATCTAGAAAAAATCAAATGGCAGTAGTAGAGACTTTTTAATAAAAGAATAGGGGGCGGTATACAAGAAACAAATATGGCGACCTTGTGTAGTCGTGTGGCGAACATGACTGCAAGATGTTTGTATCAGGTTTGTATATAACCAGGTTTCGAAGAAAATAGGCCTAGTACCACAACAATAACAAAAAAATACGATTAATAATGCTGCCTAACTCGTAATAATATACATTCTTAACTTAAGGCATTAACTGTGTAGCTAGGTCTAGCCTAGCCTCTAGGCCTAGCTTAGCTAGTCTGGTTTTCTCTGTCCAGCCATACTGTTGAGATCCAACAGTCCAGGAGGGCCGTCGACTAGCCTAATAGGTCTAGCCTATGCAAGGAGTTTGCCTACCTAGGTTAGATCAGAGCCATATCTTTGGTTCTGGGTTAGATATATGGACTGCGCCCTCACTGTTGATCACGAAAATTAAGTGTACAGTACTGTATATGAATGTGTATATTCAAAGCTACAGCAATGTAAAATATGCCTAACTAAGAGGAAAGCTTAAAAATACAATACAGTACATCAGACAGAAATTTAGACAAACAAAGATAATATCGTTTGAGGAGAAATCTAACTGTCAATTTACATTTGCTATTTTGATCTGTGAGGGTAAAATTACACAGTTTGCATATGGTTCACATAACCAGGAGTGCAGAAGTCGATTTTGTGTACTACTTCTCTGTGTCTGACAGACTGTAGTACATCCTCCACGCAAATATTAGGCCTAGCAATCTGTCCGTACATTTCAGAGAAAAGGGCCAATTTCCTCATAGATTTTGCCGAGAATTAGAGTTTGACCTAATCTTAAAATATAACAAATGTATTATGCAATAGGTACGAAAATTTATGGCATGTCTGTAAATGTTGCATCCACAGGGAATTAGACAAAATTAATAAAATTAATTAATTTCATTGTTGTATAGAATTTTTCAATTGATTTTAAAATCAGGTTGGTGAAGTTATCAGGCAACCTCTGTTATCAACACACACCAGTCAGGTTACCTCGGTCAGAACACGCTATGCAGATTGGAGGATGTTGCGTGATGTCAAAAGACGACGGCTTGTCAAAGAGATGGGTAGAGAAAGAAGAAATATCAATCTGATTCGGAAAAATGACATATTACCCACAGAGCTGCAAGTATGTATGTCATTAAATGAAGTTAATTTGTATCTTAGAAATGACATAACAATTTAAATATTAGACAAAATATACTACTACTCCTAGAATGCACAGGCGATATGCTGAGTATGATTTCATTCCAGTTACATGTTTGCTACACTGTATGCTAGTAGTGCCCATCTAGAGGTACTATAAAATACATTTTATAGGCACTTCGATAACTTTTTTCTGACGTGCTGTAAAAAAAACAAAACGTTTATTCACTCTATGTTAATATTTAGGGTTTTCATCAAGGTGCTTGTAAACAGTGGGGTTAGGGCTCCCTTGCCAATAACCATGGACTTTACATCCTCTGATGCCACAACAAGGTAGTCAGACTAAAAATAATTATTTGTAGATCCAAACATAGTTATTTTTATTGTCAGCCCCTAATGTTGGATAAATACACAATTTCAGGTCATCCTAAACCATAAAATATGTATGCCCAAGTTAGAGATTTGAACATTTATTGGGATACATATGATCAAATGAAATAAAAGTAATGCTCCTTTCACATCTATTCAGGTTCCGTTTCCAGTTCCGGTACTGGTTAAGAAATCAGGCTTCTATTCTTACAACTCTGAAGATGTATTCTATTCACATCTGCTCCGATCGGGTATCCGGTGGATGGGTCCCGCATCTGGCAACTGGAACAAGTCGGTCCTAGAGCGATTTTTCTTCTGCCGGATTCGAAACCTGAAGACTTCTGACCAATCAGAATTTTTCACACAATTGCACAGAACTTTTTCTTGTTTTTTTTATTCCGGTTTCCAAGTAACAAACTAACAATCAGTTCTTTCTCATCGCAACTTGAATCCTTTTTTTTTTTTTTTGTTCTGTTGAGAATAAGTTAAGCAGAAAACATACGTAACTATTCCATGTGCACTGACAAGGAAAATTGATCTATAAATTAACCATGCCATTAAATACTATAATATGAATTTAATTAAAAGGATTATGAATTTACTAAATATAGGCCTACTGTATCTATCTATGATACCGCACCATTGTCAACCATTATCGCATCAGGTATTCATATTCTTTGTCTAAAACATGGAAGGAACCAAAAACTAGACTATTTATGTAAGTTACTAAGGCAGAGTTCAACGAACTCACCATCGGTAGGCCTAGGCTTACGTACCGTGCACCTAAATCATAGGCCTAATATGTGCTGTTTAGTATTTTGAACTATAACTACTGATATAGAATATGTGTAAATGATACTAAAAATTAAAGTAACTAACTTATTTTCAATACATAAACATTACGATACAACTCGCGACGCAAGTTCCTCCTAACGTGTGCCATCAGCCCGAACTGAAAACGGAACCTGAACTGCAACATGAGTAGATGTGAAAGGCGCTTAAACAAGTTAAATTAATAATGTTATGTCAGTCATTAATCCATAGTAAAATGATGTCATTATAATGAAAATAATAATCATACCAATATTTATCTCACTAGGAAGAAGCCCACAGAGAAGTAATAGCCATGCCACGAGACAGCAACTACGTTCGTATACGTCACAGATGTGCAATAACCTCAAGGGCACGGTCTGTTCAACACAGATGGAGGGTTAGTAGGATCGTGTGGAGACAACTGGCAGATGCAAACCACATGGCAGGAGTCACCAGAGCATGGTGGTGACATTCAGGACATGCTCTGTCCGACAGAGATGGAGCAGTATTAATAGAATTTTATAGAGATATCTTGCAGATTGTGTACAGACCATATGGCAGGATTCATCAAACTGTGTTGTAAATGTTATGCTCTGTCTAGCAAAGATAGGGGTTATTAATTGTATTGACACATCTAGAAGAAGCAAACCACATTATTCATCAGAACATGATGGTGAAACTAAAGGCATGCTTTGTCCAACAGAGATAGGAGTTGTTTCAAGACATTTGGTAGAACTAAACCTCATGGCAGGAATCATTTAAGTAAAGTGGTGAAGTAGCTGTGGGATGGCACTCCTGATTATATGAGACTGACTTAATTGAATTTAAATTTGATTTTAGCAAATCTTATATTTAAATAGATTTGTCAAATATTGAACTCATGAACTTGATTCCTTGGCACTCATGTTGTTGACTGACTGAACACCAATAAAGATTAAATTACAATTCTTCTTATTTTCTAGTCATTTATTTGCTTATTTTTTAAGTACAGTATATTTATTTCAACAATACAGTAGTGGGTTGCTTTTTCCGCTTGGTTTGATGGGCAGGAAACTTTGTAAACACATTAATAGAGCATGTAAAAAGCACCACCAACGATTTTTGCAAACCGTTAGAAATCTTCCATTTTCTGTAAGGGTGCATGTCAGTTGTGTGAGCAGGGTGACCTGGCTGGCAGGACGTCTTTATGTTTTCTTGCCTGAAACAAATAGTTTATTTTGTCATTCTGATCGGATTTTCTCTACTGTTACCGTTTTAATTTTAATTTTAAATTGTTTTGCATTATATGGCCGTTTGCTGTTTTATGGGGTTTTCCCATTTGCCTTTTAAACTTATATATATATATAAATATATATATATATATATATATATATATATTGTGTATATATATATATGTATATACAGTATATTAGATGTACATACAGTACAGTATATGGATAATACTTGCTACCATGGTGTTTAAATTTGAGTCCAAATGAGAAACACTACCATGTGCTTCACTTAAACACAGATTAGGAGTATGGTAACATTCCTTCCAATCTTGGTCGGATCAGCATGCTGAGTATTGGTCATGACACCCATAATCACCACCATACACTTCTCCAATGTCAACCATGATTCCTCAAAAATTGATACTTTTCAATATGTTAAGATTAACACGATCGACCAATTGTAAAATTTAACACTTTCTGAAAAGATTGTTCAGATTCTGAAACAGGCAAGAGGCCTGTCAATTTAGTTAAAAAATATGTCCCCATTTCCCCCCATTTTTTAGGGGGTCGGATGGAATCGGCGACCAGCAATGCCAGTAGAATTGTCACACAATGTTAAGTCCAGTACCAAGTAAAGTAGACAAATATTTATTTATTTTTTGTTTGTTTGCTTGTTTTTGTTTTTTTTTTTAATCTTCGAATTTTTTAAATAGGTTTTCCCCCAGGATGATGATAATGATACATTATTGATGCGGAGGTCTAGCGTGGGATTGCACAAACTCTGAATGGCTTTGGGGCCAGAGTCAGTCCATTTATACCAACAAGACTTGGCGTTGGATCAGCATCCGGGATACGAAAATCGAACTCCAGCAACAACTTCGAAAACAAAACGAGCATGGTAGCCATAGCAATCTGTTCACCAATGCAACACCTCTTACCTGAAAACAAGAGAATTGGTTGTTTTAAATAAAGCATAAGAAGGTGAATCAGTGCGGTTTCGTCAAAATAATATCGTCAGTAATTACATGAGGCTACACCTGCTGACATAAAGAATGGAATTAAATGAAACAATCAATTTTATGTGAGGTTCATATTTCTTACCCAAGCCAAAAGGCATAAAGGCTTTAGGAGCGATAACTGACTTGTGGTCGGCGGAGAGAAACCGCTCTGGATGAAATTCGTTTGGCGCATGCCAATACTTCTCATCGTAGTGCACGGACCATATATTTGCAAACACCCATGTATCTCGAGGGCAGCAATGACCATCGATTGATGTTGTCTGTGAAGCTGTTCGCGGCAGTCCAAGAGGGGAAATGTTAGCGTGACGTAACACTTCCATGAGTGTAGCGCGTGTCACGGGCAGGTTTTTATAGTAAGATCCAAGATTCTGGAGACCACCGTGACACATTACGGCATCGATTTCCTTCTGAACCTGATAAAGAGCCATAAATGAACATTATAAATTAAATGTATATGGATGAACCGTTCTGTATAGAGATTAGGCAGTTTTCGCAAGCTTACGAAAACGATAATGAATACGGATACGTCATCATAGTTTTAGACAACCCTTCCCCCACAGTAGCAGATTGTCACAACTTAGGCGATTCCTGCCTTTTGCTTTTCACCATATTGTCAAAAATGAATGTTTTAAACACGAATAATGATAATGACGTATTCGTTGTCGTTTTCATAAGGTGTCGAAAATGGTAAAAGCGAATTTCAAGTCGTTTTTCCGAGACGTGGATAGAAAAGGTCCGGTTAATATTAATAATGTATAAATCTGTATTGGTTTATACATTCATAAAAAAACAAGGGGAACTGTCTAAATAGCAGAATTCTGTCCGTGGTTAAAACCATAAAATACTGTCATAAATTGTCCTCTATGCTAGAAGATTGGAAAAACTGATAAAAGTCAGTTCTTAGTCTACTCACTGCAGTTTGCTTGTCTCTATGTTGCGTCATGTACAGTATGGCCCATGCCAAGGCGGTACTAGTGGTATCAGTCCCCGAGGCAAACATATCAATAACTGCCCTTCTTATGTATTTATGCGTTCTCCTAGTCCATCCACCCTGTAAATTGTGCTCACTTTTACCATCTGATTCCTCTTTCAAGAACATATCGATTAAGTCCAGGGTGCCTTTTTTCGGGTCATAAGTCTTAATATGTTCATCTATTTCACTGTCTATAAAATCTGATAACGTTTTTGCCAGTCTTCGAAAGTTTCTATATAAAGGCGTATAATATAGAAAAGGTAAAAAATGACCAATTGTTGTACCCGAGACACTTTTTCCTAATGCATTTAAGTTACTAAGAAGTAACCGATAACGTTCCTCGTCGTACTCGAAGCGATGCCCAAAACACAAGGCACAGAGGACGTTGGATACAGCCATACTCATTGGTTGGCAGACGTCAAGCGTTTGATCATCATGAACTTTGATAGTTCCACAGAGTTGTCTGCTCTCGGCTTCGAGTAAGTGCCATAACTGGCGATGTTTGAAATTGAACAAAAATCGCACAACAAACTTCCTGTTCTTTATCCACTTCTCAGCATTTTCCCAGAGCAGGCTACCTGTTATAAAATTTAAGAGATAGAGGGAGAATATTATCCTCGATATTAAAAGTTTAAAAATTATGAGTGTTAGCAAAAACAATCTGATCTAAACTCATGAAGAAAGAACATAAACCAATCAATTTTTCGGCGACTACAAACCTTCACTTGGCACGACATAGCTCACAATACGTTAGGCCAACTATATTAAAAGAGGATAGGCCTACTTTAAAATAACCTATGTCGAAGTAGGTCCTGCTAAGGGGCACAAGGTAGACAGTAGGCCTACAAACTGAAAAGACAAAATAGACATACAGTACAGGAGAGAAAAAAAAGTGTTCAACACTTACCATCATTCGAAAACGCAGCTCTTAACAACCCAGGAACCGGCCTGTTGGTAATTTCTGTGTTTTTAGATAAAGCAGATTCAATAGCATACAAATCATTCAATACCACCACGTGCATCGGGCCTATCTTAATTCCGATCACTGGCCCATATTGCTTAGCCCATTTAGTGAACGTCAAATGTGCATGGCGGCTTATACTTAAGGCGTTTCCAACCATTGGCCATCCCCGAGGACCAGGTAGATTTGATCTCACAAACTCACTGTAGACATACCTTAGCATCAGCGTTAGGCAGAAGCAAACAACTAAGATTACAAGTGTATGTGTAGTGCCACATGTGGACCACGTGCTAAACATATCAATGCCTTCGTAGGCCTACCGTAACCATATAAATGTACTGTATATGCGATTTACAAAAAATGGTACTCTGCTGTCGTGAAAGAACAATAAAGGACTTCCTGTATTTAATATCACTCAATGAAGCGTAAAACCCGATTTAAAATTTTCTGCGACAGCAATGACTTAGAAGAGTTTAAAGGTCATGCCGTTATTAAGTCCAAATTTTAAGATTTTACAGATGCAGTTTACTTTACTGTAGAAACAGTACACCTCTTCCATTTGCATATTCAGAGGATCAAAAACGGACTATTGTACTCTACCCTGTTTGTTTATATGAATTCGACCCTATATGCACGCCTTTCACTCACGATTTATCCTTGGATGAATATTTTTGTAAAATTCTTGCCTGCTGGACCTTATGAAAATAGAGAGCACGTGCCTCGAATCCCGGTTAGACCTCCTTTAATGTTCAAATATATAAATATAATAAAAACGTATATAAAATATATAACGTATAAAATGTATATATAGCCTATATGGTTCCTCCATGGCCTAGTGACGCAGAAATATCATAACAAGAGAGAAGATAAGGTGAGCTATCTCAGTGCAAGGGAGCTTAGAAATCAAATCCTTCATGTCTTCATTAGTCACGTTTCTAGACTTTTTTTTAGCGGGCGAGTAATCAGTAGTTTCGCTGTCAACGCGAAACTTTCAGTTTGAATTGCATTTAATAAATGTCCATGATATTGTGTAACATACATGATGGCTAGATTTAAAAATCGTGGAACTCGTGATTCTAGTCACTTGCATTTTCTCTGTTGACACCGCTTGCAATACTTTTCACTGAGTACCTATAGAACTTTAACTAAATTCAACGTGTTTGCCTAAAATATACAAACATGTTATATTGTTGACGACGCTCAGATACTTGTCGGAGTGATGCTACTTCTTTGTCTTCTATATATCGTGTTTTATATCAAGGAAACCGTTGTTAGAAATCAATCAACGACGAGTACGATTGGACAAGTTGTGTCAGATATGATACAAGTCGTCGTAAGAAACACTAACAACAGACGATCGAGGTTGATTTTCTGGTTATTTGTCCGTTGTTTGACGTCGTTTATGATGAATGGAAGCGGAATTGCAGCGATGCTGTATTTTATTGGGCCACCTCTACTATGGTCAACCTCTGAAATTGGATACTTTACATTTGGCAATCTAATGTCTATAACTCTAGGTAAGATAGAGTATATGTATTTGTTTATGCTATATATTCTACTTATGTCTACTGTCACAAAATTTACGAAACAGTAGTTTTTATTATTTACGTAACAGTATATCTGTATTATGTACTAATAAGCATTTGATGATTCACTTTCATCCACCGAACCAAATGTTCAATATCAAATTCTACCTGTTCATTATACTTGATTCATCATTACAATTTTACAATTTGATATTATCGCACTGAACATTATTAAAGCCTAGGTGCCAGTATGTCATTTATAAGAGTAACAAGTAAATTAAATAAATTGGCATCCAGATGACAACAGATTTTTTAAACTAGTCAAACGAAAATAGAATAATTGAGTGCTCATAAAAGTAATGTGTTAATGTACCGTTTTATGTCTATCGAACAAAGTCCTGACGTACATTGAGCAGATAAATTTGTCTGTGTTTAATGTAAAAACTTTATTTGTTATATTTGCATATATGTACAGTATGCTTGGAATATATAAACGTTGTTTTATATACTATGACAACTTCACTCTGGAACAATTTGCCGTATGAATTAAGACATCAACAAAACTATAAACATTTTAAATCTAATCTTAATATGCAACATAGATATTAAGTGTTATTTAATTAACCCACTAACATCTGAATTACTTATAATACACGATTCTTGTACGCGTGCCTTTATTATAATTTGAGAAGTATGAAAAAAGCGTGTAATAACAATAATAAGATTGGTTTTTAGCACATGGTAAAGTAAATTAAAAATACATCAATGGCAATTGAGTTTTATTTTCAATGGAACATCTCAGCGATTAATTCGATCGATGATGATGAATTTTATTATAACAGAGTGTCATTTCCGGTAATCTAGAGGTACTTTCTCCAAATGTTCCCACCTCAGCCCTTGTGTGGACTAATGGCTTCGAAGTAGGTAGGCCTAAATTAAGTACATCAAAGGCAATGTTTTCAATATTTATTTTCTATAGTACATCACACATATTAATTAGACATCTATGGTTGCCGAAAATCATGTGAAATTTGTTTACTATATAAATGTGATGTGATGACGATGAATTTTATATGAAAGTGTCATATCCGGTCATCTAGAGCTACTATTTCCTACAATTTTCGCACCTCAGGCCAAACCATGGTGGGTCTGAGGATTTTGTGGGATCACAAAATGTCCCCCCAAATGTCCCCCCCCCCCTATTTCACCTTTCGAAACAGATGTGCGCCCATGTCAAAACCACGCCCCTTCCCCCGCTTCGTGCTTCGCAAATCGCATTAGCCATTCCCCCCATTGCTAAATCCTAGATACGCCTCTGTTATTCTCTGATTCTGAACATGACTTAGGTACACAAAAAAATACCTTTTCTGTTGTGGTAAATGATTTCAGAACATATATGTGCTTATAAATGCGTGTAAACTGTACTATGGATTTAGTGTGTTTCTTCAATTCAGGCATTTTACCAAGTGTCGGGACCCGGTTAAGCCTGAGAGGATGGCTGAGAGGGTAGAGATTGCCGAATTACTAGCCTTGTACGCATACCATAAATTGTTTAAACATTTAAGTTACAATATATGCGTTTATGTATCTTACCTTTCAAAGAAATTGCCAAATTAAGTGTTTAATTTTTTTTTTAATTATACGTCCAATGCTGCCACGGAAATATCCGCTTGTCTTGTGTGTGGACTCGCGGTTCGAACAACCTTATTTGCATATCAATGAAGCACAATGTATCACAAACTATAGAACAATAGAATCCAGTCGCGTTTCCAATCTCCTTGTATAGTTGTCTCTGCTTTAAAATAACTAGTGTGAACTGGTATTTTGTTAAATTTCCATGACACTGCCTAGGCCTACGTAAAATGGCTAGATTTCAAGTCACCGTGGAACTCGTGATTCTAATAATATCACTTGCGTTCACTTTATTGAGAACGCTTGCAGTACTATTCAATGAGTACGTAATACAGTTGGAACTAAATGCAGGGTGTTTACCTAATATTACTATGGCAACATGTTATACTGTGGAAGAAGTACAAGTACTTGTATCCAAATGGACCACCATATTTGTGGCTTGCCAATCTCTTCCAGCTTTATTTGTTGCTCTATACGTCTCCACTTGGAGCGACCGAGTCGGAAGAAAGATCACAATGGTATTACCTACCATTGGCTATATTATTGCGACGATCAATTGCATTATGACTTATGTTTATGCATTACCCATAGAGTACCTATTGCCAGGAAATCTAGCGATAGGTTTCACGGGGAGCGTTTCTCTTGTACGTTCTGGTTCATCTTCCTATGTTAGTGACACTGTTAGACGAGACGATTTGACATTTCGATTGTCAGTTCTCCAAGGTGTCGCAGTGTTAGGCCTAGCGTTAGGCCAGTTGGGATTCTCATTGTGGATTGAGTATTCAAGCTTTTCGCCAACATTTGTGTTCATGGGAGTGATGCTACTTCTTTGTCTTCTATATATCGTGTTTTATATCAAGGAAACCGTTGTTAGAAATCAATCAACGACGAGTACGATTGGACAAGTTGTGTCAGATATGATACAAGTCGTCGTAAGAAACACTAACAACAGACGGTCGCGGTTGATTTTCTGGTTATTTGTCTGTTGTTTGACGTCGTTTATGATGAATGGAAGCGGAGTTGCAGCGATGCTCTATTTTATTGGGCCACCTCTACTATGGTCAACCTCTGAAATTGGATACTTTACATTTGGATATCTAATGTCTATAACTCTAGGTAAGATAGAGTATATGTATTTGTTTATGCTATATATTCTACTATCTACTGTCACTAAATTTACAAAACAGTAGTTTTTATTATTTACGTAACAGTGTATCTGTATTATGTACTAAATATATAAGCATTTGATGATTCACTTTCATCCACCGAACCAAATGTTCAATATCAAATTCTACATCCAGAGCCGTCGGAACCGCACCGGCCGCACCGGCTTTGGCCGGACCACTTTTTTCAATATTATTACATATTTTATTTTTTTGATTTTTTTTTTCTATTAAAGACCCATAAGTGTGTCAAAACACAAAAAAAAAAAAAAAAAAAAAAAAAAAAAAAAAAAAAAAAAAAAACAGCCCCCATAAAAATACAAAATGATATAAAAAATAAATGTCTAAAGATTAACAATACAGTGCATAAAATTAAATAAACATTCAGTTTCACATATTAAATATTACAATTAAAAATATCAAATAGGCCTAAGAGAGAATGGCAAATAACAGAAGTCTACACCCTCAAAAAAAATTGTAATATTGACAATGTTTAGAGGTACAGTATAAACATATATTACAATTAACTATATATGAAATGTTGGGGTTAGTCACCACACAAGGCTTATGCGGATAAAGCCAGCCCTGATTACTTCCTATTCTTGGTTGCCAGATGCTATTTTTGGGTATCACAGATGCTATAAATTCATAATTTGTTCACATCATGCATGCTGTTTCTGCCCCTTGCTGGGGAGTGGTATTTAGCTCTATAATTGCCAGTTGCTATTTTCGGGCATCCCAAAATTATACTTTTAGACTACAATATTAGGGAACAGCAATCATAATAACATCTTTGATTGGATTTGGATATTAATTTAGTCCGATGACCTCGTCGTGGTGTTAGACGAGTGGTGGTTGGAGATGTCGAGATTTAACGGGTTGGCGACCCGACAAAATCAACAATTCCAATGCAATGCAAAGCAACGATA
Source organism: Anneissia japonica (assembly GCF_011630105.1). NCBI lineage: Eukaryota > Metazoa > Echinodermata > Crinoidea > Comatulida > Comatulidae > Anneissia > Anneissia japonica. Next base: position 550,197 of record NW_022699685.1, on the reverse strand, counting down.
ACTAAAATTAAATCAATACCAAACATGCCTATACGCTACAACCAGAACCATCAAATTTTTGCCCAGCTTTTTAGTCCCCGTGCTCAATGGGAAGATATGGCTTTGCTCTCTGGAAGTACTAGCCTACTATTTTATAAGACTAAATATAGCAACCCAAATTAGGCTGTACCAAATCGAAACTACTGATTTTTCTAGGGGATTTTTCCCTGCATCGTTACCGGGGCCTTTATTTTCCATTGATTACAAATTGGACTGACTTTAAACAAAGTTTCATCATCATCATCATCATCATAATTATTTCATATTTTTTCTGGGCATCCAGGTAAATAAAGTTTCCACGGTATGACCACGGAACCCCTGTAAAACTAGCCACATTTAACAACATTGTGCCCCTCCCCACTCTTTTACAAAAAAGCTGGATACGGTAGCCCTTGAATGTGTGCTCTGTCTATATCACCTGTTAGATCTGTACATGGAGGTACAGGTATCTACATGGTCTGCTTGAGTGTAATCGCTGTAAGGTCTACCAGAAGAAAACACAGGATTTAATTACAGCATTTTAACAATTCAAGTGATAGTATAACTGACCTGGAGCGTGATAGATAATTGATTATACTTCAGTCTGAATTTGGTAAGTGTAAATTAAATTGTACGAGCAGTAAGTTTGTCGAAACGCGACGCTATTTGTGTGGGCATAGGAGGCCTACTGTATTTCCATATACTGTAATTCATAGCATACTGTATCATGTGTATTCATATAACATGTTCTAGGCCTATTTAATTGATTGCATACAGTATTTCTCAATACTGCACGTCGTGTAGATATAATTACAGTTATCACTATTATTCCTTGTACATATTCGTGTTTCCTGAACTTTATTTATCCATGGAGGAATAAGCAACTTAATTACATTTTGAACAATATATCATTTTCACAGTAGACCTACATTTGCCTATTCCCATGATTTAAATTAATCTTACGAATTGTAATTTGGTCAATGCACAGTACCGTACCACATTCTGTGTCCAGATATAGCATTTTTAACCTGGTTGCTTTTTTCTGTGCCCACTCTTTAGCATCATGTACAGGGCATAGGCCTTTATTATCTCTGTTTTTCTTGAGTCATACCAGTAAGATTATGATGCCCTTAAAAAATTCTTCCTATTACAGTAGTATTAGGCCCTACAGTATATATGGGAGAGTACCTCATGAACATTATTCACACACCCTCAAGTCTGCTATGGGATATATTCATGCCACGAAACTTAGAATATGGAATATAGTGTACGCTGGGAGCAAATATTTCAATATAGATAAATTTAGTAAATGTACGATGTACAGTATATTGTACTACATAGGCCTATTTTCATAACAATAACTTACTGTATGGTGCCAAAATTTTGCTCAACTTGGCCCAAAACATATGAGGCAGAGATGGGTATATCTCTAGTCCCCACTAACTTCAAATTTTTGTCTGCCAATAGACAGGATGGGGAGGGGTGGTGGCTATACAGGTTTGCCAGCTTGTATTTCCAGGTATCCAGGGATACCATATTTCCAACATAGACTCTATCGCCGTGTTAATTTTATTTCTTTGAGGGGAGGGGCTAGCGGCTCTACAAATTGTCAGCATTATTTCCGGGCATTCAGAGTTGCAAAAAGTTGTTCAACAACCATGATG
>NW_022699685.1:545364-548401 GCF_011630105.1 Anneissia japonica | reverse complement strand
GGCTATGACCTCATTATACTTGATTCATCATTACAATTTTACAACTTGATATTAACGCACTGAACATTATTAAAGCCTAGGTGCCAGTATGTCATTTATAAGAGTAACAAGTAAATTAATAAATTGGCATCTAGATGACAACAGATTTTTTAAACTAGTCAAACGAAAATAGAATAATTGAGTGCTCATAAAAGTAATGTGTTAATGTACCGTTATGCCTATCGAACAAAGTCTTTGACGTACACTGAGCAGATAAATTTGTCTGTGTTTAATGTAACTTTATCTGTTATATTTGCATAGATGTAAGCTTGGAATATATAGGCCTATGTTTTATATACTAGGCCTATGACAAGTTCACTCTGGAACAATTTACCGTATGAATTAAGACATCGACAAAACTATAAACATTTTAAATCTGCTCTCAATATGCAACTTAGATATTTAGTGTTATTTAATTAAAAAAGGGATGCTTCTAAGAATAGTTTAATTCTTTTGTTGTAGTGTTTTAATGTGTTTTCATTGAGAGGTCTACCCTAATGAAACAAAACGTCATAAAGAAATATAAATATTATAAATATAAACAAGTTATTTTCATTATAATATAATAGCATATAATGATGCAGTAACTTGCGATCGTACCGTACGCTGTACCATGGAGGAATTACGGTAGTTTAGCTCCATGGCTGTACAATGTATAGTACAATAGGCCTAATCACTATACCGGTATAAAAGGAGGTCATCCAAAAAGAGCCCCAGAAGGGAAAGTCAAGGGGAAAAGACCTACTGTAGAGGCAGACCACACTAGAAATGGTCTGACAACATACAAGAATGGAGTAGCATGGCATACCAAGCTTGTAACAGGATGTCCAAAGACAAAAAAGAATTGAAAAACATTGGACCCAACTTAATGGCTGATACGTGAACTAACTAATACCGTATACACTCACTAACTTTTCATTGGGTGTATACTACAATTGAAACTAAATCAGATGGATAGAGATTTAGTTTTAATTTTGCTGTAAGAAGCCGGGCACGCACTATCGTCTTTGGCGATAGAACGAAATGTGACGAGGCGCGCGCAATGACACGTTTTTAATGACAATCCGTCGCCAATGCGCACTATAATGGAGAGCGGAGATAGTTTCGCCAGCTGACGTGTGTATTTGGGATTTACAATCGACGTACTCTTTGTTCTTCACAGTCCCCGTTTTGATACGCTAATTAGCTATCGTTAATTAGCTATCCAATTAAAAGTCAATTATCAATTCAGAATAGGAAGTACAGTATTCAAATTAAAATTGAAATATTCCGGCCAAGAACCAGACGGACTAAATGATCATGCAAATTAGAAAATCAAAAACAAAACCACACTAATTATCCACTAATATAATAATAACGTTAAACAGTATAAAATAATGGAATTAATGGTTTGAATTTGACTTTGATGGAATAGTTTGTGTTTGGATTTATTGCTCTGCGTGTTCATTATTTTGTTTTAATTTGGATTTAATAAGTTGGGTTTTAGGTATGAATAGTAATGATTTAATTAAAATTGAATCGACCGTACATTCAATTGTTTAATTTTAAAACAGTACGAGTAAAATATACATTACAGTATTTTATTAATATTCTAAACAATATTTTTTACTAAACTGTTATTTTCAAAGATTATTTAACTTCACTTAGGTCTAACTTTATTTGGGCGTACGTTGTTGAAATCATTTAATAAAATTAACAATAGGCCTATATTGTTAATTATAATTCATGTATTCATCCCTACCAAGACTCTACCTGCACTATTATTATGTACCGGTATCATTAGTTAAATTAGCGAGGTCTTCTACCTCATTTAGTCCTAGTTCTAAGAATAGTCGTATTTGACTTGTGATTTTGTAGTAGTAAACTATTAAAATGCCATAATGTCTCCATATTAATCGAACGAATTCTCCTTGTGGCATTGGCAGGATTGTTCATTAAATATTATTGCTATACGGAAATATCTATTTTATTTGCTTGATCTCTGTATATCATCATAAGATACTATGGCGCGATATCTTGTAAACGTCGAAAGCGTGGTACTAATCACATCTCTGGCACTGACTCTAACATCAACCCTTGCAGTACTTTTCATCGAGCATATAGTACAATTGGAACTAAATGCAACGTGTTTGTCTAATAGCAGTGAATCAACATGTTATACAGTGGAGGATGTCCAGGTTATTGTATCGAACTGGACCACTATATTCCTTGTTTGTCAAACATTTCCAGCTTTACTTATTACGTTATACGTCTCTACATTAAGCGACCGAATAGGAAGAAAGATCACTATGATATTGCCTACTATTGGTTTTATTGTTGCAATGATTAATTACAGTATTGTTTATGTTTATGTGTTACCAATCGAGTACCTGTTGGTAGGGAATATAGCGATAGGTTTTTCAGGGAGCATTACACTTGTACGCTCTGGTGCCTCTTCGTATATCAGTGATACTGCAAGCAAAAACAATTTGACATTTCGATTGTCAGTTCTCCAAGGTGTCGCAATGTTAGGCATAGCGTTAGGCCAGTTGGGATTCTCATTGTGGATTGAGTATTCAAGTTTCCTACCATCATTCCTGTTCATGACGGTGATGCTGGTTCTAAGTGTTCCTTACATCATGTACTTTATCGAGGAAACAGTTACGGAAAATCAAACAGCAACGTCTGTTGGAAAAGTTTTGACAGATATGATACAAGTTGTCAAAAACAACACCAACGACCGACGTTGCAGAATTATTTCTTGGTTAATTCTTCGTTTCATGACATCGATTTTAATCAACCCATTTGGGGTTGCAATGATGCTGTATTTCATTGGACCGCCTCTACTATGGTCAACTACTGAAATTGGATACTTTACTTTTAGCTTCATAATGTCTTTAACTTTAGGTACGGTAAGTCATATAAAATATTGTTCAATCTATACACTGTAATTTGTAGCCTATTCATCAAATGGCATAAATGTTGATATAATATTTACACACAGACACACCCACCCACC